>NC_083817.1:10133591-10391483 GCF_015708825.2 Lethenteron reissneri
CAAAACTCCCACTATTACATATTCGTCATTTTAACGCCGAAGAATTATGAACGCTTGCGTTGAGTGCTTGGTCTATGCCACAGGTGGGTGGCGCTGCTTGTGTTCAACCAAAGGAGCTTTCTCCCTCCCTGCACCCTTCCACTGGGATCAACTCCCCCTGTACATGAAGCAGTCCCCCTCCGTGACCTCCTGTCGCTGCTCTCTTAAAAGCCTCACCACCTCTCCCCCATCGCCCATTCCCTTCCTCTTCCCTCGCCCTTCGCCCCTCCACTCCGTCCCCGTCCCTCCCCTGTCGACCTCTCGTGACCCCTGCGTGCCCTCTCCATCGTAAAGGTTTATTTTGGGTTACATCTCGTCGATATAAATGTGTAGTTAAACACACCACCACCACCACCCGACACAGCCAACCGCTAAGGTTGTCTCGTAAACAAAACGTACCAGTTAGTTGTTACTACTTCAGCACACCGGCCACGTGGTGGGAAAGTCAACCCCCGCGACATTTACAAGTTGGTCGCGAAAGCCTCCGTGGTTAAACCGCGTGCCCTCTGTTAAGGTCACTCATTCCTGGGCCCCTCTGCACGCCGCTCGCCACCGAAGACCACACTCTACGTTTGTTACCGCTTCTAAACCACGCCACATGGAGCACCTTCAGCTAAGGTGCTCCATGTAAATATGAAAGGTGATGGACTCAATGTTGCGAATTGGCCATTGCGAGCCACATCAGCCAGAAGAAACCGATGAGTATGACTCGATTATCAGCCTAGGAACGCGACGGACAACAACGCGCTTGGAATGCAAACGGTGGGAAGATAAAAAACCAAAATGCAATTAAAAACCATCAATCGTTAACTATAAACTCCAAAGTTTTCATTGAAATATTGTGATACAAACACAAACAATTCCGCTTTGAGGTTCGCAAGCCAATTTGCCAAGCCTCTGTAGACTAAAGATACAGGCTCTTGAATGGCCATTACTTACAAAATAAACGCTTTTATCTCTGGCACTCCATGCAGCATAACATAATTCATCACGCGGTTACACGCGCAGGCACGCACGCGCGCGTGTGCGTGTAATCCACACAGGCATCGCAAGCGAAGCACTTCGGCCATGCAGGTATTTGTTTAAACCAAGAAAACAACTCGACTCTTGCAAATGGAGCGCACGGGTCGCTTTCGGTGGTGGACGTTTCTCAACACGTAGACACGCGCACGTCAAGCACATACACTGCGATGAAGTATAACCACCCGTGATCCTGCAGTGCCTTGAACGTGGGGTTGATGGAGTTTGCAGGGATTGCAGTGTCCATAAGACGCATCCAACTAACAGAACGGGAGGCAGGACATTTATTTCAATGTTATCATTTCTTCGCAGGCGTGGGCTTTCCCCAGTGGCATCTTAACGTCTGTTTTTTTCTTAACGTGTGTGTATGTTGAACTTCTTTCGCACCGTACGTAGCCAACCGTGCCAATCGGAGGTGCAGGGCTGGGGGGAGGACAGCAGGCTAAACACAAAAAGTTTAACACGTAGGATTTGGCGACCAATATTATTCATAATAAACGTTTTTGGGTTAGAATGCGTTATTTATAAATGTGTCATAACCCTCCACCACCCGACACGGCCAATCAGCAAAGAAGTGTCACGTTGACAAAAGACAAACATTGTAAATGTTGTTGTTTCACTCTTTCCAACACACACCGGTGGGCTAAAGTAGCGAACTATTTGTCTTTTGTCAACGTGACACTTTTTTGCTGATTGGCCGTGTCGGGTGGTGGAGGGTTACGACACATTTATAAATAACGCGATCTAACCCAAAAACGTTTATTATAAACACAAAAAGCAGTTGCAAAGAAACGAGTTTTTCATAGAGATTTCAAAAGTGCACAACTGCAGTGGTTTCCTAATGTCGGAAGGTGCTCGTGAGAGGAGGCGGCTATGAAGGTGGCTGGGTGGTCACAGAGGCGACACCACTAAAGCGACCCTGAGTTGAAGCCCGGCTGTGATGAAACCGGGTTGTCAAGGTGTATGGAGTTCACGATGTTGGCCTCGGGTCACGTTGCCAATGACTGCAACAAAACAACAATCATGTTCAGAGTGTTCTTGGTTCTTTCGGTAAAGTCACGTAAAAGGGAAATAATAAAATAATGAAAATATAAAACAATAAAAATTCTCACGACGTTTCGATTGCAACACAAGCAATCATCATCAGGTGTGAAATCCACAGCAAGAAATTTTGAAAAAAAGAAACGTCGTGAGAATTTTTTATTGTTTTATATTTTTACTAGCTGTACTACCCGGCTTCGCCCGGGACTTGTATCCACCACGGCCGGCCGCCTTTGTCTCCCCAGTGGCGATGTTAATACGCCACACCAGTTACTCGTTTTGCGGCTGAGGTCCCTCCCTCACCACTCTCCCTCCCTCACCACTGTCCCTCCCTCACTCTCCCTCCCTCACCACTCTCCCTCCCTCACCACTCTCCCTCCCTCACCACTCACGCACGGCCGCCTTTGTCTCCCCAGTGGCGATGTTAATACGCCACACCAGTTACTCGTTTGAGGCTGAGTCGACCTAGGGGAGGTTCAAATAATCGTCACCGGTGGTGGCCGTGAGCGGGAATCGAACTCGGTTCGCCGGGTTGGTAGCGCAGCGTAGCGTTAACCACTACACCCACCACTCCTCACACACCACACACGCACAGACACACACACAGACACACACACAGACACACGCAGACACACACAGACAGACACACACACACCAGACACACAGACAGCACGCTAAGCACTACACTACCGCTCCCCACACACCACACACAGACACACACACAGACACACACACAGACACACACACACAGACACAGACAGCACGCTAAGCACTACACTACCGTTCCCCCTACACAACACACGCGCGCGCGTCCATAGGTACACATACACGCGCTTGCTGCAGACACACACGACTTTCAGGGTGCGCACGGCAGTAACGACTGCAATAATAAAGCGGCAATGCTGCGCGAGGAACGCCTTAGACCAGCAACACATTTGTGTAATGCGAGCGTAAACACACAAACACATACACACACATACGTACACACACATACACACAAACACATACACACACATACACACACATACATACACACAGACATACACATACACACAAACACACACATACATACACACAAACACATACACAATACACACAGACATACATGCAGACACACAGAGACACACATAACACACATACATACACACACATACATACACAGAAACACATACACACACACATACATACACACACATACATACACACAAACACAAACACACACGTACATACACACATACATACAGACACACAGACATAGACATAAACACATAAAAAAACCCACATACATACACACACAGACATACACACAAACACATACACACACATACATACACACACACATACATGCACACAAACACATGCACACACGTACATACACACATACATACAGACACGCAGACATACACATAAAGACATACAAAAAAAACCGACATACATACACACACACATACACACAAACACATACACACACATACATACACACATACATACATAGAGACACACAGACATACACATAAACACATACACACATACACATGACCCGGCTTCGCCCGGGACTTGGATCCACGATGGCCGGCCGCCTTTGTCTCCCAGTGACGATGTTCACACACGACAGCAGTTACGCGTTTGAGGCTGAGTCGACCTAGGGGAGGCCCAGGTCCGTTTCAAATAATCGTCAGCGGTGGTGGGCGTGAGTTGGAATGGAACTGGGGTCGCTCAACCAGCTTAATGACTATTTGTACAAAGAACATATAAAGAATCGATTATAATAACCAGGCTACAGTCCACATTATAGACTGGCAGTACACGCACTCAGCTTCATAAGCAGGCTAGAGTGTACATGATAGAGTGGCAGTACGCTCACCGAGTTTAATAAGCAGGCTACAGTCTACATGATAGACTGGCAGTACGCTGACCCAGCTTAATGACTATTTGTACAGTGAACATTTAAGTAATCGATTGTTGGCGCGTTGGGTTTAAAAGTAATATAAATTGCACACATTGTGGTGGGGGTGGAGTGAATAGTAGGAAAAACTTTGAATTTACCTCAGAGTGGCGTGGTGGGTGTCGAGGCCTAGTAGCGTGCAGAGCCTGCGGCCTCGCCAAAATTGTCCAGCCGGCAAAGGCAGGGTACGGGTGGCGTGCCTTCCCCCCCCCCCTCAGCGCTCCAACAATACTGTGTAATGGCTATTATTTAATTATTTACGGAGCCTATGAAAGTGGCGAAGGCGTGGCTAGCCGTTGGCAGGGGCAACTGCCGTCCAATGAAACTGCAGCCCTTGGCGAAGGCGTCGCTAGCCGTTGCCAGGTCCAATGAAAGCGGCGAAGGCGTCGCTAGCCGTTGCCAGGGGCAACCGCCGTCCAATGAAAGTGCGTATGGTCCGAAATCCACACACAGACAGACAGACATGCACGATTTTATATATATAGATTATTTTTATTATTTCCCTTCTATACGTGACTTTACCGAAAAAACCAAGAATATGAATCCCTGCAGTCACGAAAACTTTAAATCAAAATTTATGTTCAGAGTGTTTGCTTTCTTTCCGTCTTCATTTAAGTCAGCTAAATTCCACCTCTGAGGATTACAATAAATGTGGATTATATTGCCACGTGATGAACGCTGTTGTTTAGCAGGGTGTCTGGAAAAGTGCAAACCCCTTAATTGTGTGCCGGTTAAAAGTCATAATTGTAATTGCTATCACGGTGTAGTCTTAAATACAATTTTTATTTTATTTCACCAGGTAAAGCCCACTTAATCTTTATTTCTCTTTTTCCAAAGGGACCTGGTTATTACAAATGATAGCTCAACGAAGTGGCTCATCACGTGGAAATGTACATCAGCCAAATATGTGGAGGGAAAAACTGGAGCACTCGGAGACAAATCCACGCTACCACGGGGAGAGAGAGAGACATGCAAACTTCAAAAACACAACAGGCGTCAGGGTTGGGACCGAACCCACGACCTCCTGCATACCGGGTGAAGTCCATACTCTTAGGTTCTTTCGGTAAAGTCACGTAGGTACAACATAAATTAAATCACGACGTTTCGGGTGCAACACAAGTGCCCGTCATCAAGTGGAAACCACCACAGCAATAAACAATTGATGAAGTTGTTTCCACTTGATGACGGGCACTTGTGTTGCGCCCGAAACGTCGTGATTTAATATATTTTCTACCTACGTGACTTTACCGAAAGAACCAAAGAGGATGGATTCCTGCAGTCATGAAAACTTCAAATCTAGACCGGGTGAGGTCGTTAACAATCCGACGGCTGACTGTTCTCTAACGCAGGGCGGGGACACTGAATGGGCGCTTCGTGTAGAGACGCTATGATCATACAAGTGGAATGCAATTGGGCAAAAGACAAAATCATAACAACGATACATTAAACAAACACGGTGCTGATCACAAGCCCAAGCACGAATCTTCTGAACAGAGTCTCGGCGGATCTGAGCCTGTCGTGTTAATTCACGTTCCGCTGGTCGTGGGGGACCGGTCTCTCCAAAGGCGGGGCAAATGTCGACTTTTCACAAAGTGGTACTCAATTGTATCGACCAAAGGGGCGATGATGGGCCGCGTCAACGTCCAACCGTGATTTGAACTCGCAGCTTTCCCACTGTCGGCAGGTGCCCTCACCCCAACGACGCCCAGGCAGGCTGAGCGTTGTCATTAATCACAACTCGACTGCGTAAAGGACTGTGATATTATTATGAAAACATTTTCAAGGTGACAACCTCGCAATTCTCTGCCTCGCGGTCACGTGATGAGATCAGTGACAATAAAAACACTCACAAAAGGCAGATCGTTATCGAGTTAATGCATCGCACTCAGTGTGGCGTATCGCTCAGTTCGGCGAATTCCACCCGTGAGAATTAATTTTGGTTTTAATTGCCACGTGACAAACTTGTTACGCACCGCGCGGTTTCAAACCCGCCGGTTATCCGGCGACATGTCGTGACTCAGCAGCGAGATGATTTTACCCAGAAAAACGCCACAATCCCAAGCGCTCTTCTTTTGCAGGAGGTTCAAGCCAGGCTGTCACAGCGTGCGCCGGCGGACGCTGTGTTTCCCCGAGTGAGTAATTTGCCTTTATGTGAATTTATATGGAAAACTAGACTACGGTTAAACTCTTCTTGGAAATAACTTTGAAAGAGAGAAAGAGAGAGAGAGAGTCAAGAGAAGATGGTTAAGTGAGGCCCACTGAGCTGTACAGCTCTTTTTCAGAAGGGACCTGGCGATCACAAAATATAGCTCAACGAAGTGGCTTATCGCGTGGAAATTTATAGCAGCCAAATACTCTAAACGCGTAATGTTGATGCTACATGTGGAGGGGAAAAACCGGAGGACCCGGAGAAAAATCCACGCGACCACGGGGAGAGAGAAAGACACGCAAACTCCAAATATACAGCAGCAGGCGTCAGGGTCGGGCAAGAACCCACGACCTCCTGTGTACCAGGCAAGGGAGTTAACATCTCGCCACCGTGGCACCGTTACTTACATATCATCCCGAGTGTAATCACCTTCAACTTCTTAATTAGTGAGGTGCTGAAGAAGAAAGAAAAACAGACAAAATGTCAAAGTGTTGTCAATGTTTCTTTCTTGATGATCACGCAGTTTGTGGCCATTACACTCAGGATGGCCTCCCAATGATACGGACGTCAATAGCAGTGACTGAGTCTGTATTTAACAACTTCGGAAGCAACAACAATGCCTGTCAGTAACCATGACCATCTCTGTCTCTCTCGCTCCTGCATGTCAGACAATGTCTCCTTCACGTATCAGTCTCGCCAGAGAAAAAAAAAACATAAAATTGTTCATTACACAACCCATCAGCTGCACGGCCTTCTGGGAGTGCATGCTGAGAGCAACATCGATTCAACCAGCCCCACAGAACCAACCAGTCCCACAGAACCAGTCCCACAGAACCAGCCAGTACCACAGAACCAACCAGTCCCATAGAACCAACCAATCCCACAGAACCAACCAGTCCCACAGAACCAGTCCCACAGAACCAACCAATCCCACAGAACCAACCAGACCCACAGAACCAACCAGTCCCACAGAACCAACCAATCCCACAGAACCAACCAGACCCACAGAACCAACCAGTCCCACAGAACCAACCAATCCCACAGAACCAACCAGTCCCACAGAACCAGTCCCACAGAACCAACCAGTCCCACAGAACCAACCAGACCCACAGAACCAACCAGTCCCACAGAGCCAACCAGTCCCACAGAGCCAACCAGTCCCACAGAGCCAACCAGTCCCACAGAACCAACCAGTCCCACAGAACCAACCAGTCCCACAGAACCAACCAATCCCACAGAACCAACCAGTCCCACAGAACCAACCAGCCCCACAGAACCAACCAGCCCCACAGAACCAACCAGTCCCACAGAACCAACCAGTCCCACAGAACCAACCAGTCCCACAGAACCAACCAGTCCCACAGAACCAACCAGTCCCACAGAACCAACCAGTCCCACAGAACCAACCAGTCCCACAGAACCAACCAGCCCCACAGAACCAACCAGTCCCACAACCAACCAGTCCCACAGAACCAACCAGCCCCACAGAACCAACCAGTCCCACAGAACCAACCAGTCCCACAGAACCAACCAGTCCCACAGAACCAACCAGCCCCACAGAACCAACCAGTCCCACAGAACCAACCAGCCCCGCAGTTCCAACCAGTCCCACAGAACCAACCAGCCCCACAGAACCAACCAGTCCCACAGAACCAACCAGTCCCACAGAACCAACCAACCCCACAGAACCAACCAGCCCCACAGAACCAACCAGTCCCACAGAACCAACCAGTCCCACAGAACCAACCAGTCCCACAGAACCAACCAGTCCCACAGAACCAACCAGCCCCACAGAACCAACCAGTCCCACAGAACCAACCAGTCCCACAGAACCAACCAGTCCCACAGAACCAACCAGCCCCACAGAACCAACCAGTCCCACAGAACCAACCAGTCCCACAGAACCAACCAACCCCACAGAACCAACCAGCCCCACAGAACCAACCAGTCCCACAGAACCAACCAGTCCCACAGAACCAACCAGTCCCACAGAACCAACCAACCCCACAGAACCAACCAGTCCCACAGAACCAACCAGTCCCACAGAACCAACCAACCCCACAGAACCAACCAGTCCCACAGAACCAACCAGCCCCACAGAACCAACCAGACCCACAGAACCAACCAGTCCCACAGAACCAACCAGCCCCACAGAACCAACCAGTCCCACAGAACCAACCAGTCCCACAGAACCAACCAGTCCCACAGAACCAACCAGTCCCACAGAACCAACCAGTCCCACAGAACCAACCAACCCCACAGAACCAACCAGCCCCACAGAACCAACCAGTCCCACAGAACCAACCAGTCCCACAGAACCAACCAGTCCCACAGAACCAACCAGTCCAACAGAACCAACCAATCCCACAGAACCAACCAACTCCACAGAACCAACCAATCCCACAGAACCAACCAGTCCCACAGAACCAACCAGTCCCACAGAACCAACCAGTCCCACAGAACCAACCAGTCCCACAGAACCAACCAATCCCACAGAACCAACCAGTCCCACAGAACCAACCAGTCCCACAGAACCAACCAGACCCCACAGAACCAACCAGCCCCACAGAACCAACCAGTCCCACAGAACCAACCAGTCCCACAGAACCAACCAATCCCACAGAACCAACCAGTCCCACAGAACCAACCAGTCCCACAGAACCAACCAACCCCGCAGTTCCAACCCAGCCCGGGTTTGGAGTCTGTACACTGCAACACCGCCACCATCGTCACCACCGCGCGTCCGGACCGTGGCTGCAAGGTCGCCTCTGCCGCGCATCAACGGGCAACACCAAGTCTGGCTGCAACACGGCGGCGTGTTTGGAGTTACGGGTTGCGGTTGATTTTTGCAAGAGTCCGAAACGAAACTCGAATCAAAGTCAGATCAATTTCCTCCGTTGGCCACCGCGGGCAAAGGCGACGTTGGTGCTGCTACTGCTGGCGTTGTTGTTGGTGTTATTGTTATGAATCTCACACACGCAGTAATTAGGCGCATTAATCAGCAGCGGCGTGCGCGCCCGTCACGACGGGAACCCGGCCCTCGCACCCCATCTCCCCATCGCCCCCCATCCCCCCATCGCCCCATCGCCACCCATCTCCCCATCGCCACCCATCTCCCCATCACCGCGCATCTCCCCATCGCCACCCATCTCCCCATCGCCACCCATCTCCCCATCGCCACGCATCTCCCCAACGCCACACATCTCCCCATCGCCACCCATCTCCCCATCGCCACCCATCTCCCCATCACCGCGCATCTCCCCATCGCCACCCATCTCCCCATCGCCACCCATCTCCCCATCGCCACGCATCTCCCCATCGCCACGCATCTCCCCATCGCCACGCATCTCCCCATCGCCACACATCTCCCCATCGCCACCCATCTCCCCATCGCCACCCATCTCCCCATCACCCCCCATCTCCCCATCGCCACCCATCTCCCCATCGCCACCCATCTCCCCATCGCCACCCATCTCCCCATCGCCCCGCATCTCCCCATCGCCACCCATCTCCCCATCGCCCCCCATCGCCACGCATCTCCCCATCGCCCCGCATCTCCCCATCGCCACCCATCTCCCCATCGCCACCCATCTCCCCATCGCCACCCATCTCCCCATCACCCCCCATCTCCCCATCGCCACCCATCTCCCCATCGCCACCCATCTCCCCATCGCCCCGCATCTCCCCATCGCCACCCATCTCCCCATCGCCCCCCATCGCCACGCATCTCCCCATCGCCCCGCATCTCCCCATCGCCACCCATCTCCCCATCGCCCCGCATCTCCCCATCGCCCCGCATCTCCCCATCGCCACCCATCTCCCCATCGCCACCCATCTCCCCATCGCCACGCATCTCCCCATCGCCACGCATCTCCCCATCGCCACGCATCTCCCCATCGCCACCCATCGCCCCCCATCTCCCCATCGCCCCCCATCTCCCCATCGCCACGCATCCCCCCATCGCCACCCATCTCCCCATCGCCACGCATCTCCCCATCGCCACCCATCTCCCCATCGCCACCCATCTCCCCATCGCCACCCATCTCCCCATCGCCACGCATCTCCCCATCGCCACCCATCTCCCCATCGCCACGCATCTCCCCATCGCCACCCATCTCCCCATCGCCACGCATCTCCCCATCGCCACCCATCTCCCCATCGCCACCCATCTCCCCATTGCCACCCATCTCCCCATCGCCCCCCCATCTCCCCATCGCCCCCCATCTCCCCATCGCCACGCATCCCCCCATCGCCACCCATCTCCCCATCGCCACCCATCTCCCCATCGCCACCCTTCTCCCCATCGCCCCCCATCTCCCCATCGCCCCCCATCTCCCCATCGCCCCCCATCTCCCCATCGCCCCCCATCTCCCCATCGCCCCCCATCTCCCCATCGCCACCCATCTCCCCATCGCCACCCTTCTCCCCATCGCCCCCCATCTCCCCATCGCCCCCCATCTCCCCATCGCCCCCCATCTCCCCATCGCCCCCCATCTCCCCATCGCAACGCATCCCCCATCGCCCCCCATCTCCCCATCGCCCCCCATCTCCCCATCGCCACGCATCCCCCATCGCCCCCCATCTCCCCATCGCCACCCATCTCCCCATCGCCCCCCATCTCCCCATCGACCCCCATCTCCCCATCGCCACGCATCCCCCCATCGCCACCATTCTCCCCATCGCCCCCCATCTCCCCATCGCCACGCATCCCCCCATCGCCCCCCATCTCCCCATCGCCCCCCATCTCCCCATCGCCACGCATCCCCCCATCGCCACCCTTCTCCCCATCGCCCCCCATCTCCCCATCGCCCCCCATCTCCCCATCGCCCCCCATCTCCCCATCGCCCCCCATCTCCCCATCGCCACGCATCCCCCCATCGCCCCCCATCTCCCCATCGCCACGCATCCCCCCATCGCCACGCATCCCCCCATCGCCACCCATCTCCCCATCGCCCCCCATCGCCCCCCATCTCCCCATCGCCACCCATCTCCCCATCGCCCCCCATCTCCCCATCGCCACCCATCTCCCCATCGCCCCCCATCTCCCCATCGCCCCCATCTCCCCATCGCCACCCATCTCCCCATCGCCACCCATCTCCCCATCGCCCCCCATCTCCCCATCGCCCCCATCTCCCCATCGCCACCCATCTCCCCATCGCCCCCCATCTCCCCATCGCCCCCCATCTCCCCATCGCCCCCCATCTCCCCATCGCCACCCATCTCCCCATCGCCCCCCATCTCCCCATCTCCCCATCGCCACCCATATCCCCATCGCCACCCATCTCCCCCCATCTCCCCATCTCCCCATCGCCCCCCATCTCCCCATCGCCACCCATCGCGACCCATCTCCCCATCGCGACCCATCTCCCCATCGCCACCCATCGCGACCCATCTCCCCATCTCCCCATCGCCCCGCATCTCCCCATCGCCACCCATCGCCCCATCACCCCCCATCGACCCGCATCAGCCGTGTTCCCACGTGGCAGTCCCGTGCGGTGCCCCCCTCTCTGCGTACCCAGCAAAGGTCCCGAGGCTTCTTTGAAGCAGCGCCCCTGCCACTTGACGATGTTTGGCCGACTCCATAAGTGAGCGGTGGGGGGGGGGTGTTGTTGTTGCTGTTGTTGTTGTTGTTGTTTAACACGTAGTGAGGTTTTCGCGACCATAGTTATTCTCGGTACTAAAGGTTTTTTTTTTTGGTTGGGGTTGGATTAGGTCGCGTAAATATGAGTGTTGTTTACTCACCACCACCACCCGACACAGCCAATAAGTAAAGTTTGACACGTCAACAAGACGTGTAACTACTACATCAGCACACCGGTTGTGCTGGAGAGTAAACCCACAACATGAACAATTTGTGTCCGACGTTTCGCGGGTGATTACAACCAGCTTCATCAGGCGATGTGCCAGGAATCGCGCTGCGTCGTGGTGGACAAACAACCCGCGGTCCTCCCGCAGCAAGCAGCGCACCACCTTGTGTCACAACAGCCCCGTACGATGACTTCACAGAACTACGTCTGAAGTTGCTGCGATAGACCTCTTGGTCCACAGCAGGGAGCACACCTTTTTTATATGTCCCTAGTTTAATTATTTGAACGTGTAACCTTTTGTACGGGAGCCTATGGCTCCCACCATCAGTACCACGTGTGATGTTGATGGTGGTGTTGATAGTGGTGGTGTTGATAATGGTGGTGTTGATAATGGTGGTGTTGATGGTGGTGTTGATGGTGGTGATGTTGATGGTGGTGTTGATGGTGGTGGTGTTGATGATGGTGGTGTTGATGGTGGTGGTGATGATGGTGGTGTTGATGGTGGTGTTGATGATGGTGGTGGTGTTGATGGTGGTGTTGATGGTGGTGTTGATGGTGGTGGTGTTGATGGTGGTGGTGTTGATGATGGTGGTGTTGATGATGGTGGTGTTGATGGTGGAGCCATGTATAAGTTCCCACTTTCCTCCGTCTTGTGCCAATATGCTCAAGTAGTGCGACATCTTTCTGGCAACGATCTCTGATCCCAGCCAGCCATTCCTCTTCGGTCTTCCTCTCTCTCCAGTTCCCTCCATTTTCCGACCAACACACTTTAAAGTTCCCTGTTGTTGCCCATCCTACACATGTGCTGCTTCCCTTCCCATCGCTGCCTGCACCATCAGGTCTTCTTCTCTGTGCAGCCTTTTTCTTAGTTGGTGCATCGGGGGTCACTCTTTGGGCCCAGCTTAGAGATGGGATGAAAGTGGACACACGACGTGAAATAGGAACGCTGATTAGGCCGGAGCGGCGCTCAGCGAGGGCAGAAGAGCCGCCGGTGGGTGCACTCAAGATCCCGAGCGGGCGACCGATTCCACCCCCCCCCCCCCCCCCCAACACGTTTTAACAGATCGTCACCACCGGTCCAGAAGGCACCGTCCCGTCGTCGTGTGCCCTCTCGTCTCGGTGCAAGCAAAAACTAAAACCCCCGACTCGTTAAGAAGAGTGCCGCAGAAAAATAGTTGGGGTCAGCGGCGGGTCATTCGCATCGACACGCACGCCACGCTCACTCACTCGGACAACACACTCACTCACATACTCACTCACACACTCACTCGCACACACACTCACTCAACAACAACAACCGCCATTCGCCACTAAGTGGCGGTGACGTCACCACGATGCTTGTGCCATGCCAAGTGCACCTTGAGGCCACATGAAGTGTCGAACGCCCGCTGGCAGGAGGTCACGGGGCAGACCCAGGTGCCACGGGTCGACTGACCGAGATGACCGAGATGACTGGCTGATGCACCACCTGTGCCCCCTACTGTACCAACTTGCTGTGCTTTAGCCACCCGGCGCTCCGCTCGTTGTTGTGAGCGTCGCTCCTCCGCCCTCCGTTGTTGTTGGAGGGCGACTGCCTCCAACTGTCCAGTAGCGTCCTTCACGAGCCTCCTCCACTGAGGCCGATCTTGACACCGCTGGTACCAGTCATCGGCAAGTCCACTCAGCTCCACGTCCTCCTGTACCACATCACTCCATCTCTTCTCTAGCCCGTGCCGCGCCCGTTTAGCCCCCTTGATCCGGCCGAACAAAAGCTGTTTAGGCATGCGGTGGCTGGGCATGCGGGCTACATGACCCAGCCAAAGTAGCCTTGCCTGCCGGAGGAGCTCACCGATGGGACTTTCAAGGATTTGTGAGCTCCTCACACAATCCAGCCTGGTTAAACCCAGGATGGATCGTAGGCAGGCCAGCCTAAATGTTTCCAACCGGCGAAGATGCTCCACTAGGGGGGTCCACGTTTCGCAAGCGTAGAGAAGGCAGGGAATGACCGTGGCCGAGAAGACCTGAAGCTTCGTGCGGAGCGACAGACCAGGTAGCTTCCACACAGCGTTACGCAACCGATGAAAAGATATTGCCGCTCGACTGATTCGGAGTGAGACCTCTGCTGATAAACTGGAGCCGGTCATAAGCACACTGCCCAGGTATGGGAAACTCTCCACTCTCTCCACAACTGCCCCATCACCAATTGGGAGTTGTGGGGGTGGAGTGTCCGATGGTACAAAATACCCAGGCAGGTGCTTAGTTTTGGTGGGGCTGATGGTAAGGCCCCACCTCTTAGTGGCACGCTCCAGTCTCAGCAGCAGCGTCTCCAATTCCTCTTCTGAATGAGCAGCTATTACCAAATCATCGGCATACATAACGTGGTTGACCAATAGGGAGCCATCCCTTGATCGCACCCGGGCATCGATCAGCCTCCCATTATATCTGTACCAAATGGAAATTCCCCCGGTACAGCTATTGAAGGCTTCACGAACTACGCGGTCAAAATAGATGTTAAATAATGTGGGAGCCAGAGGACATCCCTGTCGTACCCCAAGGTGTACAGGGAAAGGCTCCGACTCCCGGCCACGTAGTTTTACCCGGGCCCGCTCACCATCATGAAGGTCCTTAATGATCGTGAGCAGAGGGTCAGGGACTCCGAAAGCACGAAGAACAACCCAGAGCCCAGTCCTACTGATGGTATCATAGGCCTTGACCAGGTCAATAAAGCAGAGATGTAGGTCTTTTTGGAATTCCCTACACCTCTGCTGTAGCAGACGGACAGAAAATATGGCATCTGTGCAGGACCGCCCTTTCCTGAAACCGCATTGGGGCTCCGCAAGCCTCTCCTCAGCGTGCCTCGCAAGGCGATGTTGAATAATCCTTGCCAGGACCTTACCCGGTACACTGAGGAGTGAGATGCCCCTGTAGTTGTTACAGTCGGTACGGTCCCCATTTTTAAAGAGGGGGACCACCAGGGCATCCTTCCAGTCCTGCGGAACCCGTCCAGTGGTCCAGACTGTTGTTATGATGTCATATAGGGCAGTCTGTGCACAAACGCCACCCTCCCTCAGCATTTCGCTTGGGAGATCATCTCTGCCCGGTGCCTTCTCTGGTCTCAGACTCCGGATCGCCCTCAGTACTTCCTCAACAGCTGGCACCTCAGCCAGCCACTCACAGGGGGTGACCTCTTCCAATATTTGAGGCACCGCAGCCTCAGCAGGGTTATCACCACTTTGTACCATGATGTTTTCCTGGCTGAGAGAATTTCCCTCCCCCAGGACCTCACAGAAATGCTCAGCAAATCTGTAAACCTGTTCCTGGGGGTCGGAGATTGGATCACCGTTTTTTCCTCTAATGATGGTAATAGGTGTGGCGCTGCAGGTTACTTTTTTGATGGAGTTAAATAGTGATTTGTGATCACGGGCCACTGAGGCAGACTCCATCTCCTCAGTAACCCGCGACCACCACCCATCCTTACAGCGCCTTACGGCTCTCCGAACTTCCGAGCGAAAGCTGCGGTAAACCTCCTCATTCTCTGACGTGGGATGCTGTAGGCGATGAGAGTGGGCCTGTCGCTTTTTCTCAATTAACCTGAACACCTCCTCTGTCAGCCAGGGTTTCTGGGGAGGTCTGGACCGCGTACCCAAAGCAGCCATTGCAGCTGCATGAGTCACAGTCTTAAACCTCGCCCATTTACTCTCGACATCAGGTGGAGTGGGGGACGATGCCAACCCCAGCTGCAAGCGATGATGAAATTCTCGCTTGCAACTTTCATCAGCTAACTGAGACCAGGCCACTTTTGGTTGGAATGGGATCCTGGGTGTACACCCACCACCGGAGTGGAAGAAAGGCAGGCGCATCTTACAGATGACTAGTCGATGGTCAGAGGGCAGATCAGCTCCACGGTAGGTCCTGGTGTCAAGGACATGGGCTCGCATCCGCTGGTCCGTCACTATGTAGTCCAGCAGATGTTCTTGCTTGGACCCGGCATGTATCCATGATGTTGTGTGGATGCGCCGATGCCAGAAGAGCGTGTTGGTAATTACAAGCCCATGGGCTGCACAAAAATCTAGCAGCCTCGTACCGTTATTATTGAGCTGATCTGGCCCATGCCTTCCAATCACTCCAGACCAGGTGCCAGCATCATGACCAACTCGGGCATTGAAGTCACCCAACAAGATGACTCTGTCCCGAGTGGCCACTTTAGCCAGCACCTGTGACAGGAGGTCATATAAAGTGTCTGACTCATCGGCTTTGCCTGCATCCCTCCACGGATGTTCGTCTTCGGTTGGGGCATAAGTAACCACGACCACCACTCCTCGCCTCTGGTTGATGGGAAGGCGAGCCCAAAGTATCCTGGGGCTTACAGCTTCCCACACCTCACCGCCACGCTTCCACGCCCCCTTCATTCTTTTGTTCAGAAGAAGAACCACACCCTGTTGTTTGGCAGTCTCCTGCCCCGAGTAGAGGACTGTCCACCCCTCATGGTGGCAGGAGCCAGAACCGGTCCACCGGACCTCCTGAATGCCACAGAGATCCAGGCGGTACCGGTCCAGCTCCCGACAGAGGAGTGGCAGCCTCTCCTCCGCAGTGAGCGTTCGAACATTCCACGTGGCCATCCGCAATGGTTTTTTGTTGTTTCTGGAGGAGCCCCGAGGGTGAAAATTCAATCTCCTGGCTCCGCCAAACGGGGTTTGGCCAGGAGACGTCATAAAAGCCTGACCCCCCGGGGCCTCCGGCACAAGCTTATTAGTTACAGGTTTATGTTTATATCGTAGTTTAGTGGTGGTTAATTGAAGGTGGAGGGGTTACCAGCCCCTCGCACCCGTCCAGAGCCCCCGTTTAGCCACTGTGGTGGTCACAGACGCCATGAGGGGAGAGGCCAATGGGCATTGGCCCTCCCCCCACAGCACTGCCCACGACAGTGTTGCCCGTCCGGCACCGCGAGGAGGTAGGAGGTTGTTTTGCCGGACCACACTCACTCACACACACTCACTCGGACAACACACTCACTCACACACACTCACATACTCATCACACACTCGCTCGCACCACACACTCACTCACACACACTCACATACTCACTCACTCACACACTCACTCACTCGGACAACACACTCACTCACACACTCACACGCACTCACTCGCACTACACACACACACACTCTCACTCACTCACACACACACTCTCACTTACACACACACTCTCACTCACACACACTCGCACACTCACTCACTCGCACCCTCACTCACTCGCACACTCACTCACTCACACACTCACTCACTCACACACTCACTCGCACACTCACTCACTCGCACACACACTCACTCGCACACACACTCACTCACACACTCACTCACTCACACACTCACTCGCACACTCACTCACTCGCACACTCACTCGCACACTCACTCACTCGCACACTCACTCACTCGCACACTCACTCACTCACACACTCACTCACTCACACACTCACTCACTCACACACTCACTCACTCACACACTCACTCACTCACTCGCACACACACTCACTCACTCACACACTCACTCACTCGCACACTCACTCACTCGCACACTCACTCACTCGCACACTCACTCACTCGCACACTCACTCGCACACTCACTCACTCGCACACTCACTCACTCACACACTCACTCGCACACTCACTCACATACACACTCACTCACTCGCACACTCACTCACTCGCACACTCACTCACTCACACACTCACTCGCACACTCACTCACTCGCACACTCACTCACACACTCACTCGCACACTCACTCACTCGCACACACACTCACTCGCATACACACTCACTCGCATACACACTCACTCACTCGCACACACACTCACACACTCACTCACTCGCACCACACACTCACTCACTCGCACCACACACACACCACACACTCACTCACACACACACTCACTCACTCGCACCACACACAGCACACACACTCACACCACACACCACACTCACTCACTCACACCACACACACAACACTCACTCACTCACACACACACCACACACACTCACGCACACCACACACACTCACTCGCACCACACTCACTCACACCACACTCACTCACACCACACTCACTCACACACACCACACACACTTACTCCCACACACTCACTCACACCACACACACTCGCACCACACTCACTCACACACTCACTCACACACACAGTCACTCACACACACCACATTCACATACTCACACACACCACACTCACTCACACACTCACTCACACCACACACACTCGCACCACACTCACTCACTCACACACTCACACCACACTCACTCACTCACACACTCACTCCCTCACACACTCACACACACCACACACTCACACACTCGCACCACACACACACACCACAAAGATCAAAGATCGCCCATATAGTCTTAACAGACTGTAGGGACAAGTGCTGTTAGCGAGCACCTATGAAGACCGGAACGGTACACGAGGGGGTGGGTGGCCAGCACCACGCCCGATACACACCACACACACACACCACACACACTCGCACCACACTCACACCACACCCACTCACTCACTCACACACACTCACACACACTCACTCGCACACTCACTCACTCGCACACTCACTCGCACACTCACTCACTCACACACTCACTCGCACACTCACTCACTCGCACACTCACTCACACACTCACTCGCACACTCACTCACTCGCACACTCACTCACTCGCACACACACTCACTCACATACACACTCACTCACTCGCACACTCACTCACTCGCACACTCACTCACTCGCACACTCACTCACTCGCACACTCACTCGCACACTCACTCACTCGCACACTCACTCACTCGCACACTCACTCACTCGCACACTCACTCACTCACACACTCACTCGCACACTCACTCACTCGCACACTCACTCACTCGCACACTCACTCACTCGCACACTCACTCACTCGCACACTCACTCACTCACACACTCACTCGCACACTCACTCACTCGCACACTCACTCACACACTCACTCGCACACTCACTCACTCGCACACACACTCACTCGCATACACACTCACTCGCATACACACTCACTCACTCGCACACACACTCACACACTCACTCGCATACACACTCACTCACTCGCACCACACACTCACTCACTCGCACCACACACACACCACACACTCACTCACACACACACTCACTCACTCGCACCACACACAGCACACACACTCACACCACACACCACACTCACTCACTCACACCACACACACAACACTCACTCACTCACTCACACACACACCACACACACTCACGCACACCACACACACTCACTCGCACCACACTCACTCACACCACACTCACTCACACCACACTCACTCACACACACCACACACACTTACTCCCACACACTCACTCACACCACACACACTCGCACCACACTCACTCACACACTCACTCACTCACTCACACACACAGTCACTCACACACACCACATTCACATACTCACACACACCACACTCACTCACACACTCACTCACACCACACACACTCGCACCACACTCACTCACTCACACACTCACACCACACTCACTCACTCACACACTCACTCCCTCACACACTCACACACACCACACACTCGCACCACACACACACACCACAAAGATCCCCCATATAGTCTTAACAGACTGTAGGGACAAGTGCTGTTAGCGAGCACCTATGAAGACCGGAACGGTACACGAGGGGGTGGGTGGCCAGCACCACGCCCGATACACACCACACTCACTCACACACACACCACACACACTCGCACCACACCCACTCACTCACTCACACACACTCACTCGCACCACACACACACACCACACTCACTCACTCACACCACACTCACTCACACCACACTCACTCACACCACACTCACTCACACCACACTCACTCACACCACACTCACTCACTCACACCACACTCACTCACACCACACTCACTCACTCACACCACACTCACTCACACCACTCACTCGCACCAATTCACTGACTCGCACCACAATCACACACACACACTCACATACACACTCACTCACACGCACACACTCACACACCACACACACACTCGCACCACACACACACACCACTCACACCACACACACACCACACACTCACATACACACACTCACACCACACACGCACACCACACACTCACACGCACTCACATACACACTCACTCACACACACTCACACACCACACACACACTCGCACCACACACACACACCACACTCACTCACTCACACGCACATACTCACTAACACCACACACACTCACTCACTCACACGCACGGCGCGTGTGTATTGTCCCAGTGCCGAGGGAAGAGTTTTTGGATCATCCCTTGCGGGATCAAGGCCTCGTCCAGGCCAAGTCGCTCGCTACAGGGTGCAGGTTTGACCGTGCCTCGCCACGCAGAGAGCGAGAGAGCGAGCTGCACGACCTGTTGAGATCGTCACTTGGGGCTGATGTCACAGCAGCCGTGGCTGGGAATCGAACTCGGGGCGGGAGGATGCAGGTTTCAGAGTACAGCGAGCTCACGCCGATGTCACCAAGGGTGGGTGACCAACTCATCCACTCGCTGCTCGACAGAGGGTAATGTTATTTTCTAATTGCTTATGCCTCAAAAGTACCGACAATGGCTATTATTCCCCACAAACTTTCCAGAACATTTTAGATATATTCAGTGCTGAGTAAACTTGGAGTAACTTCTAGAACATTCTAGAACTTTCCAGTAGTATAAATAGTAGTATAAATACAGGGGCCTTAAGCCCACCAGTCCAGTTGAGTTCCAGCTGCCTAGATGGATACATATCTGCATTTTTCTGAGATGGCATCAAGAGGCTGCAAGCATCGGGCAGACGCATTTTGCTACGTATGCGGCCAATTTATCAAGACAAGAGCGAAAAAGTAAATTTCGATTTAAAGCTTTCGTGACTGCAGGAATTCATCTTCTTGGTTCTTTCGGTAAAGTCACGTAGAAGGGAAGTAATAAAATAATAAAAATAATATATATTATTATATTATTTTATTATGTTTTTTTTTTATTATTTTATTACTTCCCTTCTACGTGACTTTACCGAAAGAACCAAGAAAAAAGCGAAAAAGTACTCTGTGGAAGCATCTGCTAAGATGCGTGAGAACTACAAGACATATTTCGGCATGCCTGTCGGGGATCAAGACAAACCCTGGGAACCTCATTTCACCTGCGAGCAATGCAAAATATGGAAGGTAAGATGGACAATTTTTGCTCGAAATATTGTCATAAAATGTAAAAAATTGTAGACGTTTTTAATTTTTAAATGTTTTACAATTTCCAATGAGTTCGCTATCCCAAGAATCTGGCGGGAACCCACTGACCACTCAAGGTGGACCCTCCCAAACGTCGGACTGGCAAGAACCTGTCACGTATCCAGACCTTCATCTATTGCCCCGGTGCCACACTGCCATGAGCTCCCCGTACCCACTCCTCTGGAGAGAGAGCAGCCATCTTTAGAAGAGAACAGCAAGTCAGAGAGCGAGGAAGACGTTGTAGATCCAGATGACAATTTCAGAGATGGAGCAGAGGAGAGAAACCCATACTACCCCAACCAAAAAAACCATAACGACTTGATCAAAGATATTGGTCTCACCAAGTCCAATGCCGAGCTTTTGACGTCTAGGCTCAAGCAGTGAGACTTCTTGGATAAAAGCGTGCCAGTCGCAGATCAGAGGAAGCGTCACCAACCGTTTTGCAGCTTCTTCACCCGTCAAGATGGGCTCTGCTTCTGCCACAATGTGATCAGTCTGTTCGAGGCAATCGGAATCACCTGTAACCAGAATGAGTGGCGCCTCTTAATTGACAGCTCATCCAGGAGCCTCAAAGCCGTGCTGCTCCATAATGGTAACAAGTACCCGTCTCTTCCCCTGGCCCACTCAGTGCACCTCAAAAGAGGATTACAACAGCATCAAGACCTTGCTGGACGCCTTGAAGTATGACGAGTACAGACATTGGAGACTTCACAATGGTGGCATTCCTGATGGGTCTCCAAGGCGGTTTTACCAAGTTTCCCTGCTATCTTTGCCTTTGGGACAGCAAGGACACCAAGGCGCACTACCACAGGTGGGACTGGCCACAGCAGACAGAGTTCTCTATGGGGAGGAATAACGTCAATTGGGAGCCACTGGTGAACCCCCAGAAGGTGCAGCCACCAATGCACATTGAATTGGGCCTATGAAACAATGTCAGAGCTGTAGATAAGGAGTCGGCAGCCTTCAAGTACCTTTAAGACTTCTTCCCTAAGCTGTCTGAGGCAAAGGTCAAAGTCGGTGTCTTCGTCGGACCAAAGATAAAGAAGATCCTGGAATTTACACTGAGATCTCTTTTACCAGTGGCAAAAAATAGTAGTAGGTTTTTACTCTTTTAAACTGGTACAAAACTGACACCTTTATTCAAGGCATCATGTTTGCAATAACCACAACACAAGTAGTAAAAAAAGCAAACAAAAAGAAGCAACTCTGATAATGATAATTTGCACTGTCCTTGAAGTTGATTGGTCCACACCCGAGACGGCTTTCTTTAGAGCCTAGTCCCCATTGGTGTTGGACCAGATGACATTTACACAATGAGATCTCATAGTTTAAATGCTTACCCCGAGCTCTCAATACTCTGATATTGCACTGTGTTTGAGTTGTACGCCTTCTGGTGTCATCTGGTCCAACACCAATGGGGACTAGGCACTAAAGAAAGCCGTCTCGGGTGTGGACCAATCAACTTCAAGGACAGTGCATATTATTCTCATTATCAGAGTTGCTTCTTTTTGTTTGCTTTTTTGACTACTTGTGTTGTTGTTATTGCAAACATGATGCCTTGAATAAAGGTGTCAGTTTTGTACCAGTTTAAAAGGGTAAAAACCTACTACTACAAGACCCTGGAATGCAACGAATTCTCAAATAAGCTCACTAGCAAGGAGAAAGCGGCTTGGAACAGCTTTGTCGCAGTGGTTCGTGGCTTCCTGGGCAATCACAAGGTCGAAAACCACGAGCTGGTTGAGAATGGTGAAGAACTACGGCACAATGGGCTGTAGGATGTCCCTCCAAGTCCATATCCTTGATGCTCATCTTGATAAATTCAAGGAGAACATGGGAGCGTACTCGGAGGAGCAAGGCGAGCGCTTCCACCAGAATATACTGGACTTTGAACGCCGCTACCAAGGACAGTACAACGAGAACATGATGGGACACTACATTTGGGGGCTGATGCGTGAATCTGATTTAAAGTATAATCGTAAATCTCGAAAAATTACTCGCTTCTAAATCTTTAGTAGTAATTTTTGTATTACTTTAGTATAAATACATGTTAATTTTGATTCATATGTTTTTTCTGACTTTATGTGAACGAAAATACACAAATTCGCCCGTTTTCTCATTGAAAACAAGTACATTTCTAAATATCACTGTCCTGGTCACAAAAGCAAAGTTTGTGGAGAATAATAGCCATTATCTATACTTTTTCGGCATAAGCTATTGCGAAATAACACTTACTACTCAGGAACAAAAATTGTGTTACATAGTGTCATGCCTCGCGTGCAGATATAGATGTCGAGGCTGGCCCAAACGGCATGACACGTCGGGCGAGTTCACCGATTTTAGCAAATGTTCAAACCGACTTCCATTCACGTTAATGCACGATGCACAAATACTCTCTTGAAATGAATTTTGGACTTTTATGTTTAACATTACAGGTTTCGTCTTTGAATGAATATTCGTCAATTATGCTTTGCCTCAACTCATTCAGGGTTCTTGGTCGAGTTTTGTATATAATGGATCCGAGGCGATCCCCCACGAGAAGGGAAATAGACATTAATACAGCGATGATGATAGATTAAATATTAACTTAAATAATAAACAATAAAAATGCTTTAATGCCAGTGTTGAAATAAGGGAAATAACCCTGTGTTCTGACTTTTGGGCCAACATGCATATATACACACACACAAACCTGAAATTACTTTAAATCACAGTTCCAAACATTCACTGGAGCAATTACCCCACCAGCATCGACATTTATTCCACAAATCAACGGACGACAGAGCTACACCAGTGCCAGATCGATACCCGGACTCGACAAAACAATTGGATTTCCCGTGAACAGAACACGCACGCCAGCAAAAGCAGTCTCACACACCGAAGGGTTCACAGGATATTCAAGGGGGTGGTAAAACTGCAAAGTGGTCTGAAATTTGATTTTTTTTCGTCAACAGATGTGCGACATTAACCACAAAATTAAAGGAATGCAAGTTTAGGATTGCAGGTCCAACCATTATCTTTAAAAGGGAAAAAAACCCCACACCTGCCCCTACGCGTCTTCATTACGCCGTGACAAATTTTAATAGTCGGCGCTCTGGGTAGACTGCACGCAGGCTGATTACAACTTCACTAAATGAACAACAAAAATAGTTTTTATTCACCGACGGGGGAAGATCGGACGTTGGGGCCAACTGGTCGCTGGCGATTTTCAACGAGCTCTGGGGCAAAAGCGTAGCGGCAAGTTCGCGGTCTTGAGCCAGTGGTGGAAATTCCATATTCCAATAACAGGGTGACGAGATCCTCCGTAAGCCATCCAATTTGTATTTATCCCGACAAGTGGTAGAGGCTCACAAAAGTGGTGCTAACATTACTGACATTGGAAGATGACGCTGATGAAGATAGGATGGATCTAAGATGCTGACGGGATGCGAAGGGTGGAAGATGATGGTGATGATGCTGACGAGGTAAGAATTAAATGGAAAATTATCCTGATGGTAAATGTGTAAACTCTCACCATGATTAGAAGCCGTAAGTCATTCATGCATAATAAGAAGCTTTTGAAATATTTGGCCAATGGATTGGCACTGTGGGGGTTCCAGAATTCAACCAACAATCCTAAGGTCACAAGTTCAAATCCTCAGCGAGCATCCATAACAACCCATCATCCATCCAGGGATCCATAAAACAAAGTACCGCTCTGTGGAAAGTCAATCTTGGGCACCCCATGGTTGAGACTGAAGCCCAACATTGTGACGTGGGATGTCCACCAGTTGCTGGAGGCTACCAATGAAGATGAGCATCAGCACCGCCCCCCCCACCCCCAAGTGCTTGCTGGAGAGAACAGAGGCGCAAAATG
The DNA here is from genome assembly GCF_015708825.2 of Lethenteron reissneri. Lineage (NCBI taxonomy): Eukaryota > Metazoa > Chordata > Hyperoartia > Petromyzontiformes > Petromyzontidae > Lethenteron > Lethenteron reissneri. The sequence continues at coordinate 10,158,748 of NC_083817.1, forward strand.
TTTTGACTTAGTAGCGTAAAAAAAAATTTCACCATCTTAGGCAACGCTAAGGCATCTTCATGAACATTTATTACTCAACACCGCTGCAATCCACATTGTGTGTGTGTTGTGTGTGTGTTGTGTGCGTGTTGTGTGCGTGTTGTGTGCGTGTTGTGTGCGTGTTGTGTGCGTGTTGTGTGCGTGTTGTGTGCGTGTTGTGTGCGTGTTGTGTGCGTGTTGTGTGCGTGTTGTGTGCGTGTTGTGTGTGTGTTGTGTGCGTGTTGTGTGCGTGTTGTGTGTGTGTTGTGTGCGTGTTGTGTGCGTGTTGTGTGCGTGTTGTGTGTGTGTTGTGTGCGTGTTGTGTGTGTTGTGTGCGTGCGTGTCCGTGGCCTCCCCCACCAAAGCATACGGGCAACCAATGGCTTACGGTGGTACAGTGGTAGTCTGCGACTCGGTGAAAGTCAAAACCACTGTCATTTTGGTCTCGATTACTTACACAAGTGCGCCAGGCGAATTGACTAAAACACAATTAATTTAAATTTCTTGTCTTACTTCACAATTAAGTCAGCAAAGCGGTATGGGCATATTTTGACCAAATAAACATGCCTGTATGCTAAAAACAAAACAAACACAAAACACTTGGAAAATGTTAACTTGGGTCTGCTGACTTGTCGTGCGGAGCATAGCAGCTCGATTCAGTGCAATGGACTTGACTGTGTGGCGACCAGTCACTCGAGATGTAGAATTGTATCATGAGGAAACACGAATCTGAGTGGAATGAGGGACAATTTCGTTGCCTTGGAAAAGAAAAACGACCGACACCTTCCCCACGTGCGAACTCTTCCAGCGACCTACGGACACACGGAAGAGAAGTGTAAAGTTAATCGACTGAATATGATGAATGTCCATTGCATTTGTATGTTTTTAATGTTTTTCTTAAAACATCTCACTGTTGAAACGAGCTGGTAGACAGGCGTGGGCGGGGGGGGGGGGGGTTGGGGGCGGGTGCACCCGCTGCCAGTCTCTAGAAATTCACCATTCCTATGGCGGGGGCCAGAGCAAGGAGGGAACGCTGAGAGGAACGCCCGCTGCCGAGAGGGAGCTGAGCGAGCAACTCGTGCGTCGGTGCTGGCTGGATGATTACCAACAACAAATAACCGCGAGAGGCAGCTTGTGGGGGCCTTCAACCAGCAGTGGATCACAGCCAAAGAAAACGATGATGTTTGCAAGGAGGCAGGGGGTGTCATTCTTTTCAATACGACAAAACCTCAGCTCAAATCCTCACAAGTTGGTACCTATTTTATGAACCGCAGAGAGATGATGTTGAAATTATTTCACACCGTGCGCAGCCAACCGTGCAGATCGGAGGTGCGGCGGGGGGGGGGGGGGGCGTCAACCCCCCCCCCCCCTCAAACCCCCCCCCCCCCCACCAAGAGGTGGAGTGTGAACGCGCAACTCTTTCCAACAGCGAGTGGAACGCTCTGACCGCCACGCCGCCCCCCCACCCCCCAAGCCGGAACGTACGCGCGGCACAAGCGAGACGCGGCGTAAATTGCACCGCGCGTTGGGAGCAATTGCCTTAGTCACTGGGTGACGTGACATGACCCCCCCCCCCCCTACCCCAAACCCCAGCAGCCCAGGTTGCCTCGGCAGGGCACAGGGAAATTCGCGAGTATTTTCGCCAACTCGGAATCATTAGCGTAATTGTTTCTGCGTTCCATTCCATCGCTGCGGGAGACGCGACCTGTTGTTGTTGCTGTTCCATCATAAAATTTGCACGCGGACCCAAAGGTCACGGAAGCCTCCCGCACCTCGGCGGTCGCGGGGCGGAGGGAACGAGGGCGAAACGACGTCGTTCGTTTCGACGCGTTCGTCGGTAAACGTCAAGACCCTCGGTGCCGCCATCTCAGCACGAACTCCCTTCTAATAGAGCTGCCGCAGAGACTCTCTCTCGCTACGGGGACGGCATCCAGCGTTGAGGAGCAATGAAGAGGTCTCTCTCGCCGGCAGTAGTTGTTGTCGTTGCTCTCGTTACGGTGGTTGGAGGAGATTTAATATTTTTTTCAACGTGAAGGTGGTGGGTTCTAAACTAAACGCATCATACGAAGTGGAGTACAGGATCGCGTGGAATCTTTTAGTGTTGATTCTAAACGTGGAGGGAAAAACCGGATGACCCGGATAAAAATTCCACAGGACCAGGGGGAGAGAGACACGCAAACTCAAAATAGACAGGCGTCGGGATTGAACCAACGGCCTCCCCCTCCCCCCCCACCACGTGCGGTGGGGTTCAACATACATAACGTACCCGCATAACGCCAGCGGTGAAGACGTGAACCTCTCCGGGGCTCAAACCACAAAAGTTGGACTCGGCTAAACATGGGTGGCTGGTGCAGCGAGTGATCACCGTCTGCAGTCTGTGACTCATAATTGATTTTTTTCGGGTCGGATCGCCCGCTCGAAGAAAAAGTGTGTCGTAAAACCCTCCTGCACCCCACTCGCAGCCAATGAATGAAGATGTCACAAAACAAACGTGCCAATTTGTTTACCGCCTCGGCGGCACCGCCCGATCGACACACATTGAACGATTGCTCACGGACGTTTTGCTGGTCGTTACAACCGCCATCATCAGGCAGTTGCCAAAAATCTGAAAATGTCCTCTCCCGTCTTGGGCCTCAAAGTCGGCGGTGCCATGTCCCCAATTTACACATGCGGCAATCTCACCCAAAAATGTATTTAAAACTTGGCCGTGAAAAACCTGCGCGCGGCACTGCACAACTCCTGTAAAGATGATCCAACAAAAACACTAAACTTTGGTACTCTGCCGTGTTTCTTTTCAGCACCTACCCAATAAAAACAAAAAAACTGGCCAAATTGACTGATGATTTTCACGAACTTCAACAAAACAAGCCAGACCGAGAAGCATCATTTGCCAATATGATGGTTACCACGGGGGAGGGGAGGGGAAGGAGGGGCGAGGGTGGGGCAGGGGCACGAGGAGGGGGCTCTTGAACACCTGAAGAGAAGCATCACAGCTCCGTGTGCTTGTCAGCCCACTTGTCTCCTCCCGCCATCTCCTGGCACAGCGCTGGCGTCTGCACCTCCATCAGGTACTCGCAGCGCGACGGCTCCGACGTGGACACCACCACCGTCTCCTTTCCACAAGACAGCTTCACCTGGGAGGCGCAGGAATGAACGATGGGGCAAGCGGTTAGCACGCCGCGCAACAAAAACGGTGACCACCTCCCCTCCATCCCGACAACTACACAAAAGAACACCTTCAAAGAAACGAATTTTAACTCATGTTGGAGATGAGAGGGTGATGATGGCGAGAGGAGAGGGGAGAGAGGGAGAAGAGAGACCGACGGAGCGAGCAGAAGTGAGCTGCATGCAGGAGCAGCGTCTGTTTTCACGGGGGGGCGGAGAGGAGAGGGCTTCAGAGTGAAGGTGACAACACGGAAGTCACGTGAATGCCAGGAGGCTTGAGCTGGATTATTTACTTATTTGTATTGTTTCATATTTAGATTTCATACGTACACGATTATAGGGACATGAGCAGTCACCATGCTGTACAGTTGCTTCAAAGTGCAAGGATAACGTATCGTGTGTTGTATCGATTGTGTACGTGTGGTGACATAGAATGGGTCACTATGGCGCGTAGAGAGCAGCATCATGGGTGGAATAGCCTGGTCTAGATTTGAAGCTTTCGTGACTGCAAGGATTCATACTCTTAGTTTTTTCATACGAAAAAACTAAGAGTATGTAATAGCCTGGTCTACCAGCAGGGAAATTGAAGTGTGCCCTGGAGGTAATTTGAGGATATAGCGGCCGATCTGCCAGTAGGGCACGTGATAGGCACGAATGTCGGGGAAAGGTGACAGAGGGGACACGTGGGGCAGGGCCCAGAACCTTCTGGTAGGTTCCAGAAGGGGGCGTGGCCGAGGGCGGGGCCAGGCCACGCTGGGGAGGATAAAAGGGAGGCCCCGACGCTGGGTCGGGGCTGCTGCGGTTTGGGAATGGAACCCGTCGTTTTCACAAGTCGTCGTCCCCATCTTCACCTCCTCATCGGTGTTGGGTCAGGCAGCGTGCCGGCTGTCCTGACCCATATCTAGTTATCCCCTATACTGTGGAAAGTGGAGAATAAACGTGTATGCCTCCTACTATTAGTGTCTCTGAAGTGACTCACTACACATGATTGCATGAGTGACGCTTTGTCATGGAATATTCGAGCGATTTGAACGTCTGATGCATTTGAACGTGCACGCGTCCGCACGTAACGAGTCGGCTGGCCGGGTCACTCTTGGTAATAAGAGCGACAGAGCTCGATGGTCTCGGTGGGGCGGGGGGGGGGAGGAAACACTTCCGACTTATTCTGACGAAGGCCCCTTGTAGATTATTCAGGAGCTCGAGGCTCACAGTGACAGATTAAAGCAACTTTAGGGCTCTTTAGGAACAAATGCAAACTCCCAAAACTCAGATGTACGAGTAAGAGCGTTATAGCTGCGGGGGAAAAACATTCATTATATTTTTATATCCGCTCAATACCAATGGCATATTATCTACCTTGTGAGGCTTTCATGGGCAAATACATGTTTGACATTATCATGAGATATCAGAAGGAGGCAACACAGATCATAAAAGTCACGGATATATGTACAGTATTCCCTCGTTTAACGTTTTTAATCCGTTCCATGAAAACGACCGTTGGCCGAAATAAATGTAAATCGAGGAGAGAGCCGTTTCCACCGCCTCAACAGAAAACAAAACATTAACAAAGCCAGTCGAGGTCAAGACGCTCATAAATGGGCCATGCCGATTGGCTCAGGGCATGGTTGAGCTCCAATTACGAGCGCTCGGTTTGGCCGTAATTGGCGCCCCGCGTGCACGACTTACAAAAATGTACCGTTGATAAAAAACAAAAATTCCGTTAACCGAAAAACCGTTAACCGATGTCACCATTAACGGAGGGATGACTGTAAACGCAAACACCACACTCACTTTCCACACATGCACACACACACACGTGTTGCTTAAACTTGTGCATGTATGTGAACTTGTAAATGTTAGAATGTCAGGCGGCACACGTTCTGCTCGCTGACAGTTGAGACAAGCGTCACGCTTCACGGCCTGCCAAGACAACCGTTCGACGTTTGGCGAAATTGGGTTTTGAAGGGAAAGAAAATAAGCAAGCCGAAAGAATAAATAAAAATAAAGCACCAGCGCAGTCACACACACACACGGACGGACGGACGTGAGCAAGCACCTTGGGACTACCAATATTATAATCCTCAGTAGGTTGCCTTTTAGTATGGCTCTTCCAGTCCTGCCTGGGCAATTCTATTGAACCTTCAAGAATCTTGGGCGTTATCCACAAAATGTTTTCCTACTCGCACCGCCTCAGCGGATTGTGCCGCTAGGATTGGTGAAAACGACGGCGCTTAATGATTTTGCCAGATTTCACCCTACGTTTTGAATTGCTCGCTAGTTATTATGACGACGACGATGATGATGGTGAGGATGACACTTCACGCTCAACGGGACTCGGTGATGATGAAAGATATCTTCGCTTTCAGGTCAGACAGCAGCCCAGCTGGATCTAAGAACACCCTGCTGATGAGGCACATGGTCTATCCACTGCTGGATGAAGGCCTCCCAAGCCATCACCATCTCTCACCGTCTTGCGATGCAGGAATCCATTTAACCTGTCAACTGCTTCAACACCTGCTGGTAGAAAACAATCGTTTGGGAGAATGTTGACTGAAAATCCTTTTAGGAGGCGATTTTGTTGAATATTTTGAAATTATCACAGATTCTGGTCAATGTATTTTATTTATTCGTTTTTTATTAACATCAGTCCATCTTGACGGTGATATAAGTCACGCATGCATTTCGATTTGTATTGTTTGTATGTGCGGTCTCAGCATAGCCGATTCACCTTTGTAAATGGTTGCAACAATTTGTGTTTAAGACTTTGCTTTGCGAGAGCCCCGATGAACGCTCGATCATCCACCGAATCAAATGGTCCATCAGTCAAAACGGCACTGACATAACAGAACTTGATACCCATTCGTCTCCCCTACAATCTGATTGACTGATGGCATGCACGTGGTCGACAGTAGAAATCCAGCTCGTGAGGTTAGTTGGCTCTCCAAATGGACCATTATTCAGTTCCCCGTGATATTCACCGACGGTTTATCGAGCCGAGATAAGGGGCTAATGGGGCTAATCCTTCAAACCAATTCTCTCTCTCCCTTCTGGAAGGGAGGAGTGAATGAAGCCGTCAGTCTACGATAGCGCCATTTCAATTTCAAGCGTAAACATTTAGGAGATGCTCTGCGAGTGTTGGTCAACCGGTTGGTCCCGCTTCTCCGATGATGCTCCCACCTGCTGTGCATGCACGTGTGTTGAACTTCTCTCGCACCTGGGCTCATCGGAGGCAGCCTGTGAGCGTTTGCTCTTTTTCACACTGCGAATTGGAGCGGTCATACCTCTTTAGGTCTGACGTACGAATGATCACCCCTATCCACGTGACAAATGAACTGCTTCAAACAAATTGAGTATGTTAATTTCTTTCAGCTATCTGCACAGATTTCCTCCAACTCACATTCATCAATAAACGGCAATAAATAAGACTAATACAATAGTCGCGTAGGGTGACGTCTTTTACCATCATGATCGTCCTCGTCATCATCACCATCTTCATAAATCCATTATCATTAGCCCTTTCCCATTCCGATGATGGATGTGTACATCATCTGTTTGTCTTCCGATTCCATTTCGATGACGTATGTGTGTATGTCATCGGAACGGAATCGATTCTGAATGGAATCGGAACTAAAAGGCTACGCGGAAGAGCGTATGGCACTGTGGCGCCAGCTATCGTAGAGTGTGGTCATGCCATTACGGTTCTCTGCGGTGAGCGCGATGTCTTTAAAAACAACGGCGCTTCGCCCCTCTAAATAAAACTACCGCCGGGCCGCTTGCTCGATCGAGATTCAGCGGTGAACGGGACCCCACCCTGCAATTTGCAGAAGTCCCGTAATGGGAAACGGTGAAATGCACCAACCGATTGACGTTTCAGCGTCGTGGGGATCTTTGAGAATCAGGTTTCAGAGATGCCTTTGAAGTCGGTGGTAGGAGTAGAAATATCATCTCTAAGCAAGTTAACTCTAGATCTCAGACTTCCTACATTTAGATGCAATATGCCGAGCCCTTTGCCATCCGTGAACTGACAGAAATGGTCGCACTTTAATGTGTTTTTTGTTGTGTTATTGTTGTCTATTCCATTCGTGAGTAGGAGCAAGATGAGATACGGGGTACGATGGGTCCCGATTGGTTGAACAAAATGGCTGTGTTCAATTCCGAGAGACTTGCTAGAGGATCAATATTGCATTAGAGGTGGCTCATAAAGAAATAGTTGCATCTCGACTGATACAAGCCAAAGGGATTCATATTTAATGTATTTATATTGGTGAGGAGTGGTCTCCAGATGCATTCAGACGCACTCAATGAGTAAGGATGGCCGAATGCAAAATACTTTTTTTTACTTTTGCATAAAAAGCATGTTCATATATAGTCTTGGAAACAACACTTGCAATGTAAATAGCGTAAAACGAATGGGTTTAAACAAGTAAACCGATCAAATTTTAAAATGAGAAACACATCAGTGTTAGAAACACTTTGAATGGATGAAAGCGGAGCAGTTGGTTGTTTGGAGAAGGGGCGACAGGCAATATCCGTGTTGGAGCTCAGTACTAGAGCTCCATGCTAGATCTCGGGCCTCACATGCGATTGTTATTTTTCAGAGTCTTTATTCAGACGAGTGGAATACGATGAGATATGCAGCTCTTTTTCACAGATGTCCAGCAGGGCCAGGTCAGCAAAGTCTCAGTGTGAGGCTGCGTCTCTGTGTCAATTCTGTGTGCCTCTACTCGAGTCCATGGGTCCCTGTTCGATGCTTTGTGTGTCCCTGCGCTAGTCCATAGGTTTTGAAGCCTACTCGCCATCAGGCGTCATTCTTTCCTGACTGCTCCTACCACAGAGGGAGGTGGGAGAGCGGGCACATGGGCAGGGCAAGATCGGGGGTAACCACGCTCGAGTGTGGGCAGCGGGGGAACTATGAGGTAGGCCCCAAGCGTGCATGTCAATTGAACTTCTTTCGCACCATACATAGCCAACCGTGCTAAATCGGCGCATGCACGGCGCCGTACAGCTCTCCGCAAAGGCGGCCCCGCACAGCGAATTGAAGCCTCCGAAGGCCGCTTCTCGTTCCCTGATGGACGCTAGGTTCCTGGCCTCGGGAACGTGCGACGCACGCCACGCACGCACACACGCACGCCACGCACGTCACGCACGCCCGTCACGCACGTCACGCACGCCCACGGGGAGACTGCGCCCAGACCCGGCAGGCCGGCCAAGGCCAGCGGGGAGTCGGACCTCCGGCCTACCCTGGCAACCGCTGGATCAACCGGAGCGCCTGCGAATCTCTGCTGCCGAGGAGTCGCACACGGGCTTCCGCCGAGTGCGATGGAGCCGCGGGGGCTTCCACCGACCGGACCGGTGGTGTGGCTACACGGAACAGCAGAGAGCTGGGGAAGCTACCACAGGGAGTGACAGAGATGCCACGGGAAGCCCCCTATACGTTTCAATCCGGCCTTCCCATCGATACAAAACCTCTTGGGGGGGGGCACACAGACTGGGGTCGCGCTCCTTGACGACAGTTTTCCGCGATCGTACACGCAGCGTGCCACACCGGAGGGCACGAAGGCGCTGAGTGGCGGTGCAAGGGTCTTGGGGGGGGGTGGGGGTTCAGCGTCTCGGGGGGGTTTAGGGAGTCTGAAGGGGGTTTTTGCGAGCCTACGAGAGCCACGGCGCCTCCTGCCACGCGCACCACCAAATAAGTAAACTTAAATAAAAGACACGACTAAAAATAAGAAATCACGCCGTCTCCACGGGAACACCTCATTTGTGTTTGCGGGGGTCACGTCGCCTGGCGGCAGGGTTCATCCCCAAACCGCCGAGCAATGGGGACGGCGGCTATTGAGAGAAAACGAGGGCATTTTTGGTTATTTACCGCGCGTTATTGTTCGGCATATTCAGGCCATTCTATTTCTACGGACCCGCCCGCCCGCCACCGGGGGTCACGTTCGCCGAGACACGCGTCAAAACGAAGCACGCCGCCTCGTCTCGCTGAGCGCAGGAAGGCAGGAAGGCCTCTCTAGCTGCCACTCTCCCCCTAAACGCAAGGGCAGCTCCCTGCAGGGCTGCCTCTGTCGTTCCCCATCTCCCTCCGTCTGTCTGTTTTATGTCCTTGCATCTCCCTCCCTCCCTCCCGCTCCCTCCTCTCCATCTCTTCAACCGTTCACCTTCGTTCACTTTTCTGTCGTCCATCTCAACGATTGCCTCTCTCGCCTTCGAGCGTCTCCGTTAATTAATTGGGTCCCTTAATTTTTATTTGAATTACCCGTCCATAACTCGCGCTATCAATCACTGGGTTTTCAATTACAAGTGGGAGATAGTACGCCACTTATGTGAATGCAAAAATGTATTCTTGCCTTCTCATGCGATCTGTCCTAACCGCATTTGCTGAAAATAAAAAGAGGCTTAAAAATGTCTTGGTTTGAAGTGGATTTAAAAAAATAAAATCGTATTTATTTTATTTGTTCAATTTATTTAGCAACACGTATTATCTTAAGTTAATGGCGCTTATTTCAGCAATGGCGTGCACACACGTAACATGTTACATGTGTATACATATTCGGCAGTGGTGTCGCAGTGGTGAGAGTTGTGCGCCATGAACCCAGTGATCCGGGTTTGATTCCTGGCCATGGCGAGTACCACCTAAACCGGTGCTGGCACCGCCATCTCACCAACCGATACTCACCAGTGGTGAAGTATGATCAATCAAACACCAACTAGCGACATGGTGTGTGGGGGAGGGACCCTCATTCTGCAATGGATTAAAATAATGGCGAGAAAAGATACTCTTGTATAACAGTATTTCTCACTTTTCCAATATGTAGTCATTGCGAGTAGTCGTTAAGTTTTGCAATAAAATTTCCGGTATTTCTCACTTTTCCAATGTGTATTCAATGTGCGTAATCAGTTAACTTCTGCACTTTGTCTACTGCTGCCGTTAGTGTTTTGCTGATGCTTGTTAATGTTTTGCACTAATGTGCCATCTCGCTCTTTCACAGTTTGTTATATGATCGTCTATTTAATCCCAATTAAATTCACAGTCAAGAAGAAAGGGGGGGGGGAGGAAACACACCATTTTCGGAACTGTCGCAGGGAGCGGCGTTACAAACGCAATAGTCTTCTCAACCGTATTGGCAAAAGGCAAATGAACTGAGCTGAACCTTCTCTCTAACGCTATCGTTCCGTAGCCGTGAAGTGTGTCTCATCCATCACGAACATTATCTGTGCAGCCGCATCAACAGCAGATATTTGTGGAAAAGGGAATGATGGATAAAAGCTCATCCCACCGCGCCATCATTATTTAGGGACCCTCTGGAGCGTGTCGTTAGCGGAGGCATCGTTTGTCTCTTCCACGGTGCGATTGATAGTACGTGGTCAATGGTAGAGAAACCTTTCCCAAACTCATGGCTACGCTACCCAACTTGGAAAAACCCAACAAATTATTTGGTGCTGCTGCTGCTGCTGCTACACATTGGCAGTGGTGCACAAGCAAAACACACAAAAAATCGAAACACATTTGTCAATAACACTGCGTGTGGTCTTAAAAGGAAAAATATATAGCAGGTGACGTTTTGCGCAATGGCCCTTCACAGCAAAAAATACAGAGGCCAGTAGAGAGGCAGAGTGGATAAGAGTTGGAGCCTGCACTTATTTACATCATGGGGCCTGATAAAAATGACATTTTTACAAATATTTTCTGATCACTGGTTCTTGAATTGAAAGCTCTTGGGTCACAAACAATCCCTTCAAAAAAACTAAAATATTATGAAACAAACGAATCTATACTACAAGTACAATTATAAAATGTTACTGGCACATTGCATTGTGTGGAAAGGATTGTTGTTGCTGAGCACAAGATACAATCCTTTTAGCAATGCAAACTCTGAAGGCCACTCATTCAATTTCCCAGTTGGCCATCATTTGAGTATTTATATTTGAGACAGGAATGATGATCCCAGTTAGCCAGTTGCCCGGCGATTGTACACGGGAGATCCGTGGTACCGTGAGCAGAGGAACAACATGAACAAAAGAAAAGAACATTGCAAAGGACGAGTACAGGGTCCTCGAGGAATACTGTACAATTAACAAAGGTAGTTTCATTTCTTTAGAACTGCTTTTCATGTTTAGTGTTGTTGTCCTTCCCCCCGCACCTCCGATAAGCATGATTGGCTACATACGGTGCATAGAAGTTCAACATCTATACATACATTGAATGTATGGCGCCACCGAGGCGAAATGTTAACTACTTCGCCTGATATACAGGAGTTTGTGGATTCGATCTCGACCATGACGCCTGTATTTTGGAGTTTGCATTTTTCTTCCCGTGCTCGTGTGGATGTCTCCGGGTCCTCTGGTTTTTTCCCTCCACATTTAGAAACACGCGTTCAAGAGTATTTGGCTGCTATAAATATCCACGTGATAAACCACTATGCTGAGCTATTATCGTTTGTGGCCAGGTCGCTTCTGAGAGTTATAACAACTTGGTGGGCCTTACCTGGTAAACAAAAAAAAATATTAAGTTCGTAGCAGTTTACATTGAGGGCGGGGAGTGAGGGGTGGGGGCGGCAGCACAAGAACACTCCGCCACTAACCTTGGTGGAGCGGTTCGGCCCCTGCCAGCACGACATGCCGTGCTCGTACTTCATGGAGCCGTACTTATTCCCGTCGCTCTCCACCCACGAGCCCCACGTCCTGCGAACGGCGAGGAGGAGTGGGGAGGGGGGTGGGCGGTGGGGGGGGGGGCAGGGGGATGGGGGAAGAGGAGGAATAATAAATCTAATCAAAACAGAGCCGCAAGGTGCGGACGTACAATCTACAGGCAGGGCGTATCGATGAATATTTTCTGGTTTGCTGGAAGACTTAGGATGAGGCACATGCTGCTGGTAGACACAGCAATGGCCAGAGGTTTACTGGATGCGGCGTGCAGGTTGTGGAAATTAACTTCTGGGCTGCCGATCCAGCCACACTCGGCTGGAATTGAACCCCACCGAGAGCACAAGTCACTGGGTTAGTTCTTAAAATGTGTCCATGGTCAAACGAAGACCAGGAAGATTGTGATCTTTGTTCAGTGGCCAGGGAACTACATCAATTCCACATTCCAGTCCGGTGGGATGATGGGTTTGAGTCGATCCGCCACGATGGGAATTTAAACTCGTGATCGTCAACTCTGCAGCCTAATACATATACATGTATTAGGCTGGATATACTATTACAATAAAGTTATAATAAGCTACAGTTCTTGGATAATCGCCTGCTGAATTAAGGCTTTCCGCATGCTGTGTCAGTCATGGTGGTTGTTTGACCATACTTCACCACACTGGTGAAGGTGGTGGAGGGGTGGGTGTGTTCAGGACCGGTTCAGACATCACTAGACATTGCTATTAGCCATGGGCCGGAAATCAAACTCAGGTCGCTGGGTTCATAGCGAAGTGCGCTAACCACTGCACCACTGCTCTCGCTCACAATGTAAACAGTGAAATCAAATTCCATGGTTTGAATCGTATCCACACCAACGCTATTCCATTAGCGTAACTATTAACATTACTCAATGCCTCTATCTGGCTTGGATTGGCCACAGGCAATGTAAAATTCCACAGATGCACGTCACACATTTATACATATAGATGTAAAATCCCTGCCAAGTATTCCCGTAGTTGTTACTTCCATTGTTTTCATTGCATGGGTACTGCCATTGACAATGTAGTGACAGCAGCCAATCACCTGCCGACCTCATTTGACCTCTCACCGAACACATGGACGGATTGCATGGACGGATGGACAAACCCATGAGCAACTTAAAAATCAGAGGAAGAATTCTCGAAAACGCCGCTGACAGCATTTCAAAAGCATAAATAAAACATAACCCACAGAAATCTGCCAGTAAACAACTTTGTGTGCAGCACGCAAATATACAAGACACATTGTGACACTTAAACACAATATAAACATTGAGCAATAAACACGTTTTGGGTTGGCCCTGTCTCTTTTAGGGAATTCAATATTTGGGAGGTAAAATATTTATATGTTTTATCTTTGAAAATTACACCCTCACCGTAGCATAAAAAAAGAAATCCAGAAACGTCATCAGTTGTTCAAAGTATCAGTTTTGAGAGCTACGGTACAATAATAAAATGCTTCAGATGGTACGGTTTCATTTTGCACGTCCGTTATACGGAGAGACCGGCTCCCACCATCGTTCCGTGGAACTTCAACCGCAGCTGTAGGTAGCCAGTGGAGAAGAGTACTGCTCCATTGGCTATAGTACAGAGAGACACTACTTCAATTGTGATTTTTTTTTGCGTGTGTGCCTCTGTTAGGGGTGCATATAATGTCGTGAAATGAAATTATGTTGCACAAGCTCAACGAACCATTGCAAACAATGAATCTCAAGAGACACGAGCCCTGTTGAATAAAGGGAAACTCATTATAATCATTAAACGAAGTGCAAACATGACAATCAAAACACACATCTCCCTTTAGCTTCAGACACAAATTACATTAAGTGGTGATCACCTCGATTTAAAGCTTTCGTGACTACAGGGATTCATCTTCTTGGTTCTTATCGACAGACCTGTTCTTCACCTGAGGACGGCTGCTTGCGTTGTGGCCGAAACGTCGTGAGAATTATTTTATTATGTTTTATTTTTATTATTTTATTATTTCCATTCTACGTGACTTTACCGAAAGAACCAAGAAGATGGTGATCACCTACTTAGGGCGGGGAGCCCACACGCGCTAAGCCACCTTTGTCTTCCCAATGTTGTTGCCGATGACACCACAGTACTCCAGGATGTTCATTTCAGGCCGAGTCAACATCGAGGGAACATTCGGGCGAGGCTCTGATGCCAATTGCCACTGGTGAAGAGTACGTTGACCAGGAATGTCACAAAGGTATGTTGGGACTGTTGGTCAGTGTTATGCTAACCACGGTGTCACTGCTGCCCAACTCCCCTTAACAAACGGGCACATTTGCCCGCATGTGAAAAGGGAATTATCTCAGGTGCTCAGCAGAAATGTCTGAGACGTAGGTTTGACTCCGGGAAGCTACCTGTAATGAAACCGTGTTCTTAAGATGTGCGAAGCCAGAACGCCAGGGGACCGCACAAAGAGACCAACACATGAGGTTTGGCGTTTTCATTTTATTTGGCTGAATTTGACCGCCATGCAAAGACCGTGCTCGCGTAGCGGGGCTGGTTGGGAATGCGCTGCCCCCTAGCGTGGACAAAAGAGCACTTTAACCGATTTCAAAAGCTGCCCTGACACCGTCGACCGTATGGTGATGTACGGCTCTGCGAGAGACCCGGGCGCATCCTTCGTGTCGTGCACGATGCGGATTGCGCAGTCTCGATAAAATAACAACAATGCATAATCGTGTGCGTGCGCACACGCAGACATCCCAAAATAAAGAAAAAAACACAAAAGATCCCTGTTTAGCCGCACAAGACGGTGCTGTTAGCGAGCAACTATGAAGGCTGACAGGACCCAAGCACCATGATTCTTGGCTGCCTTCGTCTCCCCAGTGCCAACGCTTACCCACCGCGCCGGACAATAATCGAAGGCTGGGTCAGCTTACCGGAAGATCGGGACCGCATCGGATATATAAAATCAATGCTAACTGATGTCATTCCATCAGAAATTGAACCCGGTTGATCAGAACTAGAACAAATATGGATCAGGATTGTAACACATTGCTCACTCCACTGCATCCTGACTCGTGGATTGCCAACCTGTCTCGGCCCATCTTTAGGTGAGCTCAGCCTTACTGAGGACCTAGGGCAGTGTGCAAACATCAGCACCGGAGGGACAGAGGCGGCCAGGGATGGTGCCGGTCACACCTACCCCGATAAATGCTGTGCCTGCCTTAATAGGTGCTCACAAACAGCACTTGCTTGTACGGTACAGTCTAGGGTTCGTTAGGAGACCTTAGTGCGCACACACAAGCACAAGTGCACAGGCAAAAAACAAGAAAACAAAGATCCCCGTTTCACTTTCAACAGACTTCTGGGGCAAGTGCTGTTGGCGAGCACCTATGAAGACCGGAATGACGCACGACGGAGCGGGTGGCCGGCACCACGCCCAGCCGCCTTTGTCTCCCCCTAGAGGCGATGTTTAGACGTGGCACCAGGTACTCATTTGAGGCCGAGTCGACCTGGGGAAGCCCCATGACACACTAAGATAACTGTTACCTGGCATTGGCCGTAAGTGGGAATCGAACTCCAGCTGTCGGATTCGTAGCGCAGCGCTAACACCATTGCGCCACGACTCCCCACACGTACGAGCACGCATGCGTTCTCAAACACACAGGTAAAAGCATTCGACCTTGGCCACCGGCGAAACGCGGCAAATTAAACCTCGATGCGGGTATGTCACGCAATCGCACGAGCATTCTGCCCCACAACAATCCTGACACACAAACACACGCACGCACACACACGAGCAACAAACACAAACACACGTGCCTAAACAAGAAAGCATTTTAATCAGTGCATATTATCGGTTATGATACATGGATGAGTAAGCATGGGCGCTTGACAAAATAAAATTAAACAAATGCTGAAAAGTGTGAAAACAAACACAGAGTGGAAGCAATTTTTGACTTCCATGGAGAGATGGCGAGAGAAAATACGTGGACCAAGAAACGCATGCAAGTTAGAGTTCCTCGTGTTGTCTTCCATGGTTTTATTTACAATTATGCCGTCAGTCCACGAGATAAAAAAAAATATGTCAATGTTGGAAAACCTCACCGTGAGAAGTGCATGTCCCAATGTTGGAGATTGGCCCATGAAAGTAAATATCAAAGAAACGCATCTGAGAATCCTTCAAGTGATCGTTTTATGCAAAGACTACGGGGTAGAATTTGCACATGTGCCGCTAATTGGTTAAGCAACAGGGCCTGTATTTTTTAAATCGTAGCCCTGGCCTTGAACCAAATTAAGTGCAAAACAAAAAAGGAGAATTACGTGTTCTTTGTGCTATCATTGGTGATCCCGCTGAGACCACCAACTCGTCACACTTGAAGAAGCCCTTTTAATCACAATTCAGTCAGTGTATACAAGTCTGAAATGCTGTGAGTCTCTATGCGAGTCTGTGATCTTATATACGAGTCTGTGGGTTTCTATGTAAATCTGGTTCTATATGAGAGTCTATGCATCATAATGTGAGTCTGTCGTTCTCTATGTGAGTCTGTGGGTCTCTATGTGAGGCTGTGGGTCTCTATGGGAGTCTGTGGGTCTCTATGGGAGTCTGTGGGTGTCTATGTTATCTTTGTGAGTGTATGGGTCTCTATGTGAGTTTGTGGTTCGACATATGAACCTTATAGCGGGACCCCAGTGTCCCATAAGCCCCCGGCTCTCGCATAAACTACGTTGCGACGTCATTTTGTGTCTGTTGAAGGCGAACGATACGGCAATCGATTCCTCTCGACGAGTTATACACGATGCGCTCAAAGTTTTGTTTATGACTACGGCAGTCGTCCTCGCTGCGCTTGGACGACACGACAACAGAACGCTCCGCGACAAGTGGGTTGCGGCGTTTATGTGCGCGATGGGAGTCGCCAAAATAAATAAAATAAATTGCTATTTTGACTTCCATTTATTCGGGACCCCAGGGTCCTGCCATAAGGTTCATATATCTGTGGTTCAATGTGAGTCTCTGTGTGTCTAAGGGAGTATTTGGGTCTCTAGGGGAGTCTGTAGTTATATACATAAATCGTTGGTGACCAGGTTGAAATGACACTTGGTTTGATCACAGATACAACCTTTTAATATTGATTTGAAGCTTTCGTGACTGCAGGAATCCATCGTTATCAGGAGGAACAACCACAGCAGTTTTTCTTGCTGTGGTTGTCCCACCTGATGACGATTGTTTGGGTTGCAATCGAAACGTCGTGATCTATTATTTTTCTACCTACGTGACTTTACCGAAAAAAACAAAGAGTATTTCAACCTTTTCTATAACTATGCCGATGTAGCACTCTGACACAGCCATTAATAATCCTCTCGAGTCACCAAACAACCTCAAGCCATTTAATAAATGTATTTAAACGCAGCTAACCTGTTTCATTATAAATCACAAATTCCACGAAAATTCGTACTTAAATTTTAATATTCATTATTATTCAGATGGCAATAAAAATGTTGGCTACACCATGCAACTTCACCAGCAATTAAGAACCCATGATTCATTCCATTATGCAACTTACTGGCATACGGAAAAACAAAACAGTCTCTTCCTGACCGATGGGGGGGGGTGTGGGAGTCCAATTTAAATTTCAGATTCTCCCACACCGAGGCACAGAGCTATGGAGTAGCGAGTGCGCGCAAGCAGTGCAACTGCACCAGGTGCTAATGGGGCTGGAGAAGACCAAGTGCCGGACTACGCAAGAGGGTGTGGATTTTGGATAGAGGCCCCCCCCCCACCCATTTCACTCCTTGCACCGGAGCCCATGCCGACCACGCTGCGCCACTGTTCCAGGTACCACGAGGTTCAGTTGTATTACTCTTTGGTTTTTTCGGTAAAGTCACGTAGGTAATAAAATAAAATAAATTAAATCACGACGTTTCGGAGGCAACACAAGCTTCCGTCTTCAGGTGGCACCGTCACAGCACAATTACTGTATCAAGTGGAGAGAACTTTAAGAGACACGAGACTATATACAGGTTAAGGGGGGGGGGGAGCCAGGATGGGCCGTGGGGAGGGTTAAGTTAAGCCTCCTTTTGTTATGCTGCAGGGGGCTCGGGGAGGGCGCCGTGTGTAGGCGATGGTAAGTGGTTAACAAAGGGGGGACATCTAAACAAGAGGCAGTATTTAAGCTGACAAATGGGTTGCCTTGCAGTGTACTGCAGTAAACTATAAGGCTGCTAAAATTTACTTGGGTATAACGTGGTTAAAAAATGGGGCTAATCAAGCTGGAAATAGAAAACTGGAAGAAATACGAATGGCTGTACAATTATAAGGCAGCTAAAGATTTGACTTGGTTGATGACATCTTTCCAATGATTGCTCAATTTGAAACCATCCTCTCGGTTGAAGTTGTGTCTATGTTTGTATATCTGGATAGCTTGTATCTGTACATCTGTACATCGCGAGGCTTCGCTTCCAGATGGCTTACAGCTATGCATGATCTTTATCTCAAGCGAAACCTAAGTACATCTTTTGAGACCTACTAAAATGACAAATCTAGTACCTTTGTATTGAAAAGGAAAAAAACATGAATTGTCAATCATGTCCCAGGGGTTCAATAAACGAGGGTCTCAGGCAAAGTTGCGAGAATAACGAAATGTTGTGCAACCTGCCTCGCCGAACGGCACAGTGGCACAGCGACGTGACGCGCGGAACGAGCGTCAATAATGACGACGCTACGTCACGGACACAATGTACGTCTCTGAATCAGCTCAAGCATCACGTCAATCACGTGACTTCTGCGAGGCCACCCCCACTCTCGAGTCCCTCCCCTCCCTTAGCCCCCTGTGCAAACAGACGCCACTCCGTGTAGCAGCAGCGCCGGGTCTCTTCCTCCGTCTCCACAACTTTCCTAATCATTTGGACCAATTTTCACATTTCTTTTCCATGCCTTTCTCCTTACTTCCCATACTTCCTCTTCTCCCATCTGTTGTCTGTTCCTTTTATTCCACGCATCGCATCCTTCCCGTGTTGGTGTGCCATGGATGAAACGCTGACGGTGTTTTACGTACATTCACGATATTGCCGTAACACTTTTTATTTGTATTACTTAGGAATCCTAGTTTTCATCGGCAGCCCCCTAGAATTCGACAAGCCAAAATAAGAGAACTGTTCTCTGCAGCCCTACTCAGCTGCCTTGTTATATTTAATGCACATCATTGACCAGGAGGAGACCATTACATTCGCCGAGTAAAACAAACGACAAAAGGCCTATCTATGTACTCGTATCTGTACGCTTACCTTCAGTAAGGAGATTGCTGGGTGACTTTCGATGACAAACTGACAAGAGTGATTGCCTTCGCTGCTTTGCACAACACACCGACTTACTGGCCTCTGATGGCAGACTGGTATCTCTGATACAGTCTTAGATAAAAGACCCTTAAACCAGGCTCCGAAAGAGCCTTTAGAACAAAGATTAAAATAGCATCCTCTGATGGGGGTTTGCGGAAAATCAGCGCAGAGCAGTTTCGAATGTAAGTTCAGACAGACTGGGGTCTGACTTAGCTTTTAAACAACAAACTGACAAGACTACGCTTTCTTTAACCCTTTGGGCAAAAGACTGCCTTGACCAGCCTCTGATGGGATCTTTAGGATGCAAACACAAGCCAGTCTGATGGGGTCTTTAGGCAGCAGCGATAGACTGAGCCCCTAATGGGCTTCATAGACCCATATCCTCTGAGCAACATTATCTTTAAATGCCATTGTAAGATACATTCCGATGTGCCTAATGGAGGGAGTGTCACTCACCCAAGGCTGGTGTCGCTGCCTCCATTCTTGGGCTTCTGTGTGACTCTGTCAAACGGGCACAGCTTGTAGACATATCTGCAAACACAAGGAGGAATTGCAGCACACAAAAAAACACGCAGAGGGCACTTTCCCCGCGTGCACAAATATATATAAAAAAAATCTTGTTATGTATGAAAAATCCTGCATAGAGCACTTTGCACATGCAGCTGTTTTGGGATTAACACCCCTAAGCCTTGCTCTATGCGGGCTGTTAAACTGAAAAATGTTTAAAAACAAACAGCGTAAAATATACACATATATAGCGCTGCATTTTTTTGTTGGTAATGCCAAAGCTTTTCGCTCAGTCAACAAAACCAATGATATACGGGAGAACAAGAGAAACGTACGAACCGGGGAACAAAAACAAATAATGTATTGTTAAAAATATAAATGGTCTTCGGTAGGACACAGCGTCATGTACGGGGACGTGACGACAGCTAAAATGAAGAGCGTGCCCGGCGGGACGACAATCGTGGAGACGGAGCGATGGGATCGACTCGAGTGCGGCAGTGAGATGGAGCGCAGCATCGCAGGACCACGATGGGATGGATGACGATGGCACAGGGAGGGGCCCTTCACAACTAGCGGTGGATAGATTATGGCCATTGCTCAGCCCTCCACGCGTGGCAATGAACGGTGGTTGGAGACAGCTGCTCCCAAGGACGACGGCAACGGTCGACTTCCCCCACGGTGCAGTACGTGACGTGTAGGCATTGACGAGCACCGCGTCCAGAGGGATGACGATGGGCCGAGTGAGAATCGACTCCAACCCCCCCCCCCCCCCCCCCCCCAGATGCCGACGCCACCGCTGTCGTCGTCCCGACTTCAACTCGAACTCGCGACCTTTGGACCCGCGGGAGGTCAAGCGCTCGAAGCAGATTTCCGAGAGGCCGGATATTGAAATGAATAGCCATCACGCAACCGTTGGATCGGTATCGCTATTCATTAAAGTGGGACAACAAATGGTCTTGCAGCCTTCGGCCAAGATATTCACCAACAGAGTGTGATACAGCCAATTTCAACACATCACGGCCCACGAATCGGCAGCCAATACTAACGCACAGATACAGATCTTTATTTAACCAGGCAAGAGCCCATTAAGATGAACATCTCCTTCGCAAGAGAGACCTGATATTTGTATCGACGTTGCGCTGCTGTCATCCCGTGCTTGGGAGGATGGCTCTGTGGATCACGTGCAGAGATAGCTGAATGCATGTGGGATTCTAAACTGGGAAGGCAGTACAACAAGTGGGTTGCTTAATTGACCACACAGATGTCGAGCCCCAATCCTCCCTCCTATGTGTGAATTTCCCCAGGCACTCCAGTTTACTTCCACATGCCAAACACTTGTTAGAGAACTGGTCGAGTATTCTAATACGAATATAAACGTACAGACAAATTATGTTCATATCCACTGCTGGATGAGTGCCTCCCCATACCGTGGTGGGTTGTTGCTACCCATTTGACCAGACTGCAGCACGTTGGTCAGCGCAGGCCGATGAAGGTGATGGGAGGATGCAAGTGGAGGAAAAGTAGAGTACAACGATATCATGTGCTGCACTGCCCACAACAGCTACATTGCCTATAACACATGCGATGCAGATGGCCACCCACACAAGCACCACACAGGCTCAACCCCACTCTGCTTATGAGATCCGATGAAATCGGGTTCATTCCGGGTGATATGATCATAGGCTCCTAATGCATGACCCTGCTAAGAATGAGTCTTGACACTCTGTGAGGATTTCATGGCTCGAATAAATGAAATTATTTTTATTATTATATTGGATGGATGGGTCGAGATTGACTTCTTTTAAAAATAACAGCACTTATTGCGACTGCAAATTCAGATTCCAAGGTCAAGTCGAAACTTGTCCGTGCACAAAACAAACGGCGGCGGGCAAGTCCCGAGCCGGTGCTGGAAATTCCACATTCTCACGGCAGGAGCCAAGCCGCGCGTAACAAACAGAAAAAAGCACCAACGCCACCCCCGTTGTGCCACGACACCCACAGTGGCTCATGCTCCGTGGGCGATGTTCAATGGAATCCGCACGTCTCGCGAGCGGATCCGCCCACCGCCCTCGCAGAAAGTGCAAATTCACGGAAAAATCCCCCAACGTGCAACAGCGGGGCCCGCCGGGCCATCGACCGCGCAACCAAGTCGAAGCAATCCATCGCACGTAGGGAAAAAAAAAAACGGCGCCGTTTCCTGGCTACAAAAATAAATATATATTGGCATTCACTTACTGGTCGCCAATTCATCCAGCCATACGCAAAGAGGCCCGCCACAAGTCAACAGTCCTCGCATCCTCGACAATAGATACAATAATATTCACAGCTGCAGGTACCGATTACGGCCCTGACGTCTGCTCACATCTCACTTATTCGGAGCGCGCGGCGTTCAATTCCGCCACTGGCGGCAATTCGTTAAGCGCATTATTAGCACAGGCCCCGGCCGCTCGTCGCTGCAAAGTGGCCTCTTATCGTGGGTCTCCTCCTCCCGGTCTCTCCTTCGCCAAGGGCAAATAAGAATTAAACATTTAGCAGGGGATGGATGGTATTGGTGGGGATGGGATGAAGGAGGGGGGGGGAAGTGGGTGGGTGAGTGGGTGGGGTGCACGGCGGGAGCGTGAGAAATGGGGAGGAGACGCTCTGACATGATGGATATTACGCAGGCATCGCTCTGTCGCCCCCATTAGTCAGCAAGCGCGGCGCTCGTCTCGCCGGCCGCGCGCCGATCCGTCTCCCGCGAGTGCCGCCGATTAAACTGTTTCGAGTCGTCCAGTCGTTCCATTCCGGTACAAGGCGGGGGGGGGGGGGGGGGAAACAAGGGGGGGGGGGCACGGCAGGGGGGCGGCAGGGGGGGCGGCAGGGGGGGCAGCAGGGGGGCGGGAGGATTTCCACCCCACCCCCGCCACCCCTGGAAACGAGCGAGAGTGGCTGACAGTGCTGCGCCGGCACAAATTAGCGCTCGCTCGCCGCGTCCACCATGAAATTAGCCCCGACGAGGGTAGCCGGTGACAATGTGAAGGTGGGTGGAGGACATTGCGTGTTTGGTTAGTGATGTGCATGTGCTCAGGAGGATAGAGAGACGCACTGCTTTGGCGAGGGAGGTTTTTTGGCACAATCGGTCGGCCCTTTTTTGTGATCGCCAAAACTATTCCCGTCGTCAATTCGTAAGCGAGTTAAGCCCTCTGCCAGAGCGCGGGTTGATTGTCGCGTGAGGAACATGACTCTCTGTGGGCCGTTCTCTCCCGTCAGGGGAAGAAGGGTTACACACTGCTCTGCGATCGACATGACACCCAAAGCACAATTTGGGGAAAATATTACGTAAAACATTTTTTTGTGATGAAATCTACGTACGCATTTTTTTTTCATGGCCACTCTGTAACCCCCAAAAACCTGAAAGGAAAACTGCTCATTCGTCGACCGTGTTTGCCGCGTGTGTCGAATACTCAACAAGGGAAGCCAAAGGGGGAATTTCAACATCGAAAGTGTTTTCCAGCTCAAGTGCAGACCGGCCCGGCCCGGCGGACGCTCCACATGTCTACGCTCGGGACAAAAGCACATCCGTAAAAGGGCCACTGGGAACTTGTCACAAACCGCCACTTTTACCAAGCGCATGGAGAGGGAGGGGGGGGGGGGATGAGGGACCTGAGTTTGACTCGTCAGCCACATTTCAGACTCGTGTCCTTGTGATTGCTCGTCGAGGACTCCACACACCGTGCCGAACGTCGCACTCGTTGATTCCGCCGGATTCACAGCACAGTGTGCGCCAAGCACATTTGTTAAATGTACCCATTTCTTTCTCTCTCCATTCTGTGTTCAACGACAACCGCCTTTTGCAGGTCACAACATTTCTCTTTCCGCTTCATCCCTTGCATTGCTCCGCTTAAAACAATTCCTTCCCCATTGTCTCGTTTTACAAGATCTTATAACTAAAACAATTAGATTTTTTTTTTACAATTTTTTTTTACTTTACCAGCTACGTAGCTCTTTTTCTAAAGCGACCTGGCCACAAATCATAGCCCAACGAAGTGGCTTATCACGTAGAAATGTATCGCAGCCAAATACTCTAAACGCACGATGTTTATTCTAAATGTGGAGGGAAAAACCGGAGGACCCGGAGAAAAATCCACGCGATCACGGAGACACGCAAACTCCAAATATACAGCAGGCGTTAGGGTCGGGATCGAACCCACGGCCTCCTGCATCAGGCGAGGTAGTTAACATCTTGCCACCGTGGCGCCCCAACAACCTTGCTCAAATGAAGAAACGTGTTATATATTTTCTACTACAACTCTACTGGTGCTGTTTGTCGCTGGCCGATGACGTTTTTGGGCCTTTGCAGCAAACCTGCTGCACATGGGGAGGAGGCGCGGAAAATCCCAGCGCGATGTCAACGCCCTGCCCACCCCCCGTCGTGCCCCACCCCCCCCTCCAACCCCCCAGCCACCACCCTCCTGCTGGCTGGGCAGATGCGACGATTGCTCGGCAGACAGCACCACTCGGCTCTGGCGTCACGCAAAGCCGCGGTCGTATTTCAGACGGGAGACGTGCGTGCTAAGAATCAGTTAGCCCCCCATCCCCCCACCTCACTGCCCCCCCCTAAACGGTGATTAAACTGGGATCGTAGACATGCCAAATTTGACGGTCCCAGGCTGGTCCCCATGGACGACATGAGTAATTTTTAAAAAATATTTTTCGTACGTAATTTGCCATGGACTGTCTGTGAAGGATCACGTGTCTGTGAAGGATGACGTGTCTACGAATCCCTTTGTCCAACATCCACTGCCTGACGAAGAGAGCTCCTCAAGCTGCCGCCATCTCGACGACGCACTTGGGACACGATCCGATTTAAAACACTCCGTGCCGTCAGCCGACGTCCTCTCGGGCACATTGCCTCCAAACGGTCGTCCCTCCATCAGGATTCTTAACCAGAGGCTACCACAACACCGAGGACCGCCATCGCACAGGGTACCCAATCAGTGTCCGACACGCTCGGAGCCAGAAGAATTCACGAGACGTGAACTACATCGCCCCACATACAGGAGGTCGTGGGTTCGATCCCGACCCTGACACCTGTATATTTGGAGTTGGCGTGTCTCTCTCTCCCCGTGGTCAACTTTTAGAATCAACATCACACGTTTAGAGTATTCGGCTGCTATACATTGCCACGTAAGCCACTTCGTTGAGCTATCATTTGTGGCCAGGTCGCATTTGAAAAAGAGCTACATAGCTCAGTGGGCCTTACCTGCTAAAATTAATATAGTTAACTTTGAGTTTAGACTTCAGTACTTCGGACACAATGCCCGGGCCGGGCGCCTCGGTACATCGTGCCGGGGCCCTGCGCGCGCGATCACCGACGGGCAGTTCGCTACGGGATTGGAGACGACCCCGGAGCCAGGCAACGGCCAACGTGCACCGTGCGCACGATGGAGTCCGATCTTCACCACCACCGACTCGGCCTGCGCTCTGCGTGCCGGCGAGCGCAGCGTCTCGTGGGGACCGCTACGCAGAGAGGGGTTCGCGCGCCGTGACGATTGATGATGATGATAGGCTATTATCCCTTCAATTGATGTAACCTGCCCAAGCCCACTTGCTTTACTTAACAGGCAGAATTATGTCTTTAACCTGCATGGTCTCTCATCCCATGCGCTCCCATTTCTGTCTCTCAAAAGTATTCCCCAAGCATGCGAACCTTTCAGATGTATTTTTTGCATTCCCATTTTCTTTGTTAATGTCCATGCATCTGATCCATATGTCATAGCAGGTAGCACACTATCGACTGCCTGCTATGACCAGAACTTGATTTCTCACTCGATATCTTCTGGAACAACGATCGGCTAGATGGCTTGGCATAGGCACTACCACCACAAGGTATGCCTATAAATAACAATTGTACAATACCATACCCAAAATACCTCGAACTCCAAGAACATATTAGTTACATTTGGATGCAATGAGGACGAAATAAGGTGAGATGGATGTGTGTATGCTGAACTTCTTTTGTACTGTACGTAACCAACCGTGCGAGATAAATGAGTTTTAACTTTAGATTTAAAAAATGCTTAGCTCCAGTGGCTTCATAATATCGGAAGGAAGA
Source organism: Lethenteron reissneri (assembly GCF_015708825.2). Lineage (NCBI taxonomy): Eukaryota > Metazoa > Chordata > Hyperoartia > Petromyzontiformes > Petromyzontidae > Lethenteron > Lethenteron reissneri. The sequence goes on from NC_083817.1 coordinate 10,184,494, forward strand.
GCGTTCCAGACGGCCGCAGAAGCGTATCTGAAAGCGCGCGATGCGGTGACCGTCAGGATGCGGCATGCCTAAATATCATTCCCGCAACAGCGTCTCCGGACTGTTCCGGCTGACAATCATCCAAGACGAGAGGAGGAAGACTGCGATTACGATGTTCAGTGTCGCGGAACGATGCTGGCAAGCAACGGTGCGAGAAGGCGCGGCGAAGGGCGACTATACTCACTCGGTGGTGGTCATGTCGAAGCACTTGCCGTACATGTACGCAAACTCGCCATTCGGCCCGAGGTCCAAACCCAGTTCCTTCTCCAAGCTCCTGCAAAGGGACGGGCAGCAATACGCATCAGGCCACAGGTCGAAGTGTCGAAGCCCCACACATCACAACACGGGAACGTGTCCCACACACCTCCGAGCAACACGATGAGCTACGTACGGTGCGAAAGACATTCAACATACATAACAGACCAAAAGAGTAATTCTGTTTTATGTACAGCCCAATGGACAATCTCCTGCTGGAGTAAGGCCACAGGGACCGGTTTCGTGGAAGACAATTTTTTCACAGACCGGGGGTGGGGGGGGTTCATTATTGGGTCTTTCCCCCTTTTCAAAGAAGCTCTCCAGCGACGTTTGTTTTTTACTCATTGTGGCTACTAGGGGTTAGCAGCTTGTGGGCTTATCACAACTGTGACTGTGACAAGTGCGCAGTGCGAGAAAGAGGCGCAGATGGAAGTGGTCAATAATAGAACAATGGGGGTGGGCCACGCGCGGACTCACCACTCTCACCTCCTGCTGCTGTGCGACCCGGTTCCTAACAGGCCATGGACCGGTACCGGTCCGCGGCACGGGGGTTGGGGACCCCTGCTCTAACTAACCCCTTCCGCCCCCACATCGAGTCGGTCATGAAGATTAGTTCTGACCATACTTTACCACGCCGGCCAGTGCACATTGATGAAGTGAGCGCCCATGTCTGGTTCAGTCATCACGTTGTCCGTAAGCCGGGAATCAAACTCAGGTAGTCCGGGTTCATTTTGCCGTGCGCTCACCACTAAAACGCCGCTCCACCCCAACTCATTTTACATTTACAGCCAAACAAGCCATCTCAGTGCGTGACTTTGAGTTAAGAATAGTGACAATTCAACATCCACGAGGGGAGGGCCTATTCTTTCGATAGGACAACCGCTATTAGCTTCGATGGGACCACCCAGCAAGAATGATGGCCTGAGTTGATTTCCAACCAGAATTTAAGCCCGTACAAGGCAAGTCCGGGTGGTATAGCCACAGCGCTGGCATCACATGCCGCAAGTCACGACCGACTCCTGTACCTTAGGCAGCCACTGCACATCTTCTCGCCACTCTTTGTCCCACTTTATTCCCTTTTGCGCCACTCACTTGACCAAATCCAGCCAGGCGGTGCTCCAGTCAACAGTATTCAACTTCACAAACCATAGGTTTCAAGTTCAAACTTTGGTTGGAGATTGACTGAGCCCATTCTAGTCTCTAAGAAGTGAACAGGGCCCATCGTTTGAGGAGGATGGCCAATGCCACCACTGGAATGTGGGATTTCCACTGCTGGCTAAAGGCTGCGAAACGAGGATGAGCTCAACCCACACATTCACTCGAGCAGAGGCACACTTCCACTTGAGTGCATTTGTCCAAACAAAACTCACGCAGACACATTCCCGGGAGGGCAGCCCGATTTAAGATGTGGCACAATCTAAATGTTCAAACCAACAAGGATTCTCGGTGTTTTTGCTCATCTCTTGTTTATTTGTCCACTTCACAGCGGCACATTGGCCGGCGAGCATTCCCCTATCATCTGCCTGCCCACCTGCCCGCCCACCGGGCATGCCAGCTCCGACAGCAACACCTCAACTTTGACGCACTGCCACGTGGGAACCACTGCTGGGGCATCCAGAAGGCACGGGCAACATGGCAATCGCACGGAAACCCTGCGCCATTCAGGGGCAGACGTTCGTCTCACTCCCGGCTGATGTGGCTGCAGCTGCTGCCGCTGCTACAAGTGGACGGGACGAACGCGGACTTACCACCGGGGGAGGGAAACCGCCCGGGCAATGTCGAACACGCTCCGCGGTGTCAGCGGAGTGGCTATCGTGTGGCGTTCAGGAGCGATGGGGTGTATTCGATAAAGACGTTGCGTTTTATATTCATGTTTTGGGTGGGTGCTGTTAACATTACTGTGTCAGATTGCGTGCCCCCTTTTTATTCGAATTGAGAAACTCTTAAGGACATGCACAACAGGTTTGCCGAGCAAAATCAAATTTGTTGGAGGACACAACTGATAAGCAGAGCAGAAAATGTCTATCGACGGAATACCGAAAGCTTAATGGAGATGAAAATTATGAAGTAGCAGCAGACCAATCTTCCTGCAGAAGAAATCAATGCAGATTAACAAATATGACTCATAGATCAGAGCTATGAACACTGACAAAGAAAATGTAACAAAAGTCTGCAGAGTGAGCAGAGGAACATGGGCCTGATGCAACGCTTTGTGTTTCACTGTTAGAGAGGAAAGAGGAACACATGGATCAGAAACATCACATTGCGAGTTGAGGAAAGCAAGTGGGCTTGCGCTGGACACCGGCAGAAGGGACTGCTGATGGAATGGCAGCCAAACGAGAGAACGCGCCTGGGATCAGGACCATCGTGGAGATGGAGCGATGCGATCAGCTGACGTGCAGGAGTGAGATGGATTCTAAACGCAGGATCTTGAGAGACGGCAAAGGAATGCGGATGCCTTAATCCAGAAGTGGATAAATGATGGCTGATGATGACGATGAGGAAGAGTGAAATAATGAGGGCTGCCGTGGCATACGACAGGACGGCGGTGGACGGCAACACTCACGGCCACCTGCCTGTCCCACCAGTGTCGAGGTTCACGTAGCATACCAGGTAACCCTTTTTGTCCGAGTTCACCGAAGCAGAGAGTCAAACACCCTGGGTCCGGTACCGAGTGTTAGGAATTGAAATTGTCGGCAATGAAACGGCTAATATGTTGGTTGAACGGTGCACACTTGCCCATAAATTGGAGTAATGTGCCCGAAAGGTCAATGCAAATGCCTCCACAATTGGTGAACTCATAAAAGCAATCCCCAATTATTCACACAAAGACATCCCAAATGCTGGCTTGCAGACCATAGAGGCAGTGCTGTTAGCGAGCACCTTCCAAGGTCAGCACTGCCCGTGAAGAGGCGGTGTGGATAGCCCCACGCCCTGGCCACCTTTGTCTTCCTAGTGACAATATGTACACACCGTACCAGGTGCGGCCGAGTCAACATAGGCGAGACTGAGGAGGGCAAGTTCAGACACCACGTGTCAATAATGTGGCGCATGGCTGGGAATCGAGCCCAAGGTGGCCGGGACTGTTGCACCGCGCGGCAAACGCCGCACCGACTCTCGCAGGCAAATCCAGTCACAAACGCACACAAAGAAAAACGATCCCCCTTGAGCCAAAGACTGCTGGGACAAGTGGTGTGAGTGAGCACCAATTAACGCACCAGGTACTCATTTAAGGATAAGCCAACCTAGGGGAGGCCTGGCACCAACTCAGATGATCTCTACTAATGTTGGCCGTGGCCAGGAATTGAACTAAGATTTGCCGGGTTCATTACACATTGGGCTAACCACTACGCAACCACTCCACAAATGAGAGCACGCACGCACACACACAGAGGACACTCCCTGGAGAGTCGCAGCGATTGTACCTTTGTGACCTCTACCCTCCACTGACACCCCCGGTGTTTTGGGACACTCCAATCCTGTTTCCCCCCCCGGAATCAATATACACGTGTGCACACATGCGTGTGACATTTTTACTGCAAGGTTCTGAGACGTAAACACAAATGCCGACACACGGGATTTCTGGGAGGTCGCTTTGACAATACTGCGTTTTGTACCCTGACAAGGCCGTGGGCCACATGACCCTAAAAGGGATTCAAACTCATCGGATCTCGGAAAGCCAAACCGGGTTCAGCATGAGTTCGTTTTTGCATCGGTCACCACCAGGGCATGAAATTACCCTGAGAGACAAGTAAACAAAAAAAACTATTTTTTATTTTATTACATAAGGCCCACTGAGCTACGTAGCTCTTTTGCAGAAGCGACTTGGCCACAAATGACAGCTCAATGAAGTGGCTCATCACGTGGAAATTTATAGCAACCAAATATTGTAAAAAGCACATTTCTAAATGTGGAGGGAAAACCCGGAGATAACTCCACAAGACCACGGGGTATACAGAGACACAAGCAAACTCCAAATATGCAGGTGTCAGGGTCAAGATCGAACCCACAGACCTCTTGTATACCAGGCGAGGGAGTTAACATCTTCTCTCTAAATAGAGGAACACAGGCGTGGGGCTATGAGAAGGCCAGGAGGGGGATCCCGGTGCCGAGTGATGCCTCCTCGCACGTGTGGGTTTTCTCCGGGCACTCTGGCGTCAGCCCACAAGCCAAACATTCATCGACAGTGCTGGCTAAACATCTCAGTGTAGGACCCTCCTCAAATGAGTTTTGAGACTCAATGAGGCCCTTCCTATTGACACATTGCTGGCATTGAAGAGTATCTCAAGGAATTAGACAGTGCAACAACGAGGAACGTCCAGATTAAATAAACACCTCGGACGAGACCCAAACATCATCGCACCACCTGGCTTTGGCATTTCTCCTCCTCCAAGACACTGGTTTGTCACCATCAACCGCGTCAGACCAGCAGCAATCTGACGAGCGCATCTCCTTTGTCAACGGACAATTAAAGACACAAGCCACAGGAGTGTGACTGTGTGGCCATGCAACCCAAGCCATGGAAACCCACGGTAGTCTGCGCCCTTTCAACGGAAGAGAAACAGCAGAACTACACCAACTCTCTCTCTCTCTCTGTCTCATGAAGCCCTCTCGTCGTAGCCAGCAGCAGACCTCGACATTGGCATCGAGCCCCTGATCACATTGCCACTGCCGTCACCACGCGCAAGAGTAGGATGAGCAGAATGAGTAGAATGACAAACAGTGTGCAGCTGCTGCTCTCCCCGCTCTCACTCACCTGATGTCAGTCTTCCACTTCTCGGAGTGACTTCTCTGCTATCCGTAGTTCTTCCCGTGCCCTGTCCGCAGCTGGGAATACATGGAAGAATGTGCACGCACACACACACAGACACAAAGCCTATGTAAGAACATGCATGCATGTATAATACAGAGATCGCGGGATACAAAGGACATCAATACCAATAGGTCATCACAGCCAATGCAGCCCCCCGTCTCCCCCCAGTACTGCTATATACACTTATTTAAGGCTGAGCTAACCTAAGAGAGGCCCAGAAACCATGCAGATATCACTCGTCACCAATGTTAGCCATGGTGGTGGACTCAAAGTGCACTATTTACTCCACCACTACTCAACCTACAAAGACAAAGACCCCGTAGAGCAATTAACAAACTGTTGGGGCAAGTGCTGTTACTGAACACCGATGAAGGCTGGTAAGGCTCATGAGGGGGTGGGTGGTCAACACCACGCTCCACCACCCTTGCCTCCCTAATGGTGTTGTTTACACATTGCACCAGGTACTCATTTAAGGCCAGGCCGACTTCGGGGAGGGCCCCAAGACCGGTTCAGATATTCGTCACCGATATTGACCGGCGAGCGTGAATCCAACTCGGGTCGCCGGGTTCTGTGCAAATCACACGTCCAAGTTGAAGTCTGTAAGCCATGCGATAGCTTCAGGAGTAGCGCGACTAATACTGCTCAGTCCGCCGGACAGCGGGCGTAGGATGCAGTTGTTCGCAATATGGTCCATTGTCTGGTTCGGGTGGCCGCAGTCACACTGTGGGTTGTCTTTAATTCTCCACTTGTGGAGGAGGTGTGTGCAGCGACCTGTCGCTGTTCCGAAACGGTTGATGGAGCACCGTAGTTTCCTTGGCAGATCAACGCCGTGCATAGCAATTATGGGATCGTCGATGAGGCTTTAATTTGTGATGTTCACAGAACTCCACAAATGTTCGCCAGCGGTCTTCAATTGACCCCGCTTCATCCAATTGTCTCGCACGATACCCGGATTGGTTTCCGGGATTTCAAACGAGTTCGTGGAGGGTTAAGCAGGTCTCTTTGGTAATGGTAAATGTCCACTGCCTCAGATTTTGTCCAATCGGTTTGCTGTCGCTGCATCCCGGCGGAGGTTTGCTGGCGTAATGTTGGCCTTACCGCAGTACATTACCCACAATGCAACCTCTGCCCAAAACCCACACACACGCAAACACTAGAAACCTTATTTCTGGCTCTCTGCTTGCTACAGCATCTGAGTTATCACCGTAGCATGCATCTGTTGTTTTTTGGCGCCCTTTTCCCTGCTGCAATAATGAGCTCCTGCAAGTGTGCGGTCACTTTCGTAATGGTGGCTTCAGGGTACATGGATTTGAATTCACAAATGCACCGGCTGGACGATCTACAGCATAGACCAAAAGGCCAGTGGCTGCTATGGAAGCAAATGCATTTTTTTATTCCTTCACCAAGTTTTAAAGAAGAATTGAGTTCGGCTCGCAGCTTTGCGAGCACAAGGGCAGAACCTGGAGGCTAGGAATCAACTGTGTAAGAGCTGCAAGATGTAGCGGAAGGAAGCGATGGTGTGGTGTTGGGGTATTAACTGCACCAGCTGTGACGATCTCTGGATCACGATCAATAAAATTCAGCTCGGCCAAATGTACATTTTAGAACATCAATTTCATCATCACCACCACCACAACTGACCATCAAGAACATTATTTTAAAGTAATTACGGTTGTATTGCATTCACTGCTCATCGACTAACGGACTAAGTGATGCTGCGGTAAGAACACGACTCACAAAAATTGTAAAGTTTCAGCCCATCATCCCTTCCGCGTTAATAAAAAAAAAAAAGAGCACCACTTTCTCGGAGGTCAAAAGTGGTCCGTCCTCCTATCTTGGAGAAATCGGCTACTGACCCTGGAACCGTGGAATTTCCACCACTGACTCAACATCTCCAACGGAGATGAGCGCCTCATCACCGTTCGTCCGAGCTGCGACCCAACGATCGTGGTTGTTATTTACACCAAATGGTAATACTGACACTGCACCAGGTACTCATTGAAGGCACCGGGGCTGCACGACGAGCGAGGGGACAAGCGACAAGTTCAGAAGCCACGTGCTGCCAACGTCTGACACGCTCGCTGACCGTACCCCCCGTATCAGCAGATGCGCGGCGCAGTGTCAGCATTAACTACTATGCCACCACGCGCACAATACCCACGCGGGATGCGGACAGCATGAATAATGCATGCGTAATCCTGGAAAGAAAAAAAATCAAGCAGGCCCGACACACATGCAGGGAGAGAGAGCACCTGTCACAAAATGGCTCCGTGCGGTGCGGAAAATACAAAATGGTGGGCGTGCGTCTGCCATTCCCAAGGGGAAGCGAATGTGCGCGAGCGTGTACGAGCGAGCGAGCGTGCGAGCGAGCGGCGAGCGTGCGTGCGAGCGCACAAGCCCCGCAGCCCGGCTGAACGGCGTCAGAGCGTGGAGGTGGCGGCGGCAGCGTTAGAGGCGGTGGCGGGCAGGCGGCTGCCCCCTGCCATCGCGTGGTCTCAATAATTAATAGCTTGGCTTTCATTGCTGGCACGATCGAGATGGGCGTCTATATTCGTAAAAACATAGATACATACGTCGAATGAGATTTGTTCATCATAGAATTAAAGTACACTTTTCACACTAACACAGGATCATATGACATTTCTTTATTATTTCCATGCAGGACTGTGCTGAGAGGAGCTAAGAGATTCAGTGAGATTTTTCTGGGTAAAGGACTAGTGGCATTTGTATATGTCCACACAATTGGAGCGCGTGTGCTCATGCTAAAAAGGGGGGGAGCAGTAGTTCAGCGGTTAGCACGCTGCACTCCAAACCCGGCGGCCGGGGTTCAATTTCTGCTCACGGTCAACACCAGTGACGATGATGTGAACTGGTCTTGGGCTCCCCCTAAGTCGACTCAGCCTCAAATGAGAACCTGGTGCGGTGTGTACACATAGCAGTGTTAACCGTGTGTTAATAGAAATGCACCCTAGTCAACGTGTGTGTGTACAAGTGGGAATATGGACACGTGTATATCTCTGTTCGCATAACATGATTGCATGTTTCTTGTGTGCATGTATTCAAGTCACCGCACACGTACACGTGTGTCTTTTCACAAACGTGTGCATGTACTTGGATACAGATCAAGCACATCTGCATACATACACACATGCCTGTCCGTATGTTTATAATCGTTGCGTACATGACCATACATCCGTTGTGCGAATATATGTACACGCATGCATAGATGTGCACATGTTCTGGTCCATATATGAAAAGACAAAGTTCCCCCACATAGACATTAACAGACTGCTGAATTGCTATTAGCGAGCACCAATAAAGGCCGGCAGCACGCCTGGCCGCCTTTGTCTTCCCAATGGCAATATTTACACCTCGCACCACGTACTAATTTAAGGCCGAGCTGGCCTAGGGGAAGCTCGAAATCGGTGCAGAAAAAGGTCACTTGGTGTTGACCATTGGCCGGGAGCAGAAATCGAACTCGGGTTGACAGGTTCGTAGCGCAGCACGCCAACCGCTACACCAGACGCATGTGTGCCGAGTGTGCGCGTCTGTGAGTTTCACGCGTGTGTGCGCGCGTGAGTGCCCGCGCGTCAGCTGCTCTCCGAACAGCAGCATTACTCATCTCCACGATGTCGTGCGGGGAAAAAAAAACCACACACACACACAAAACAGAGTGGAGGCGTCTCCAGAGACGCTGGGACAATGTAGGGGGTGAGATGGGGGTCGGGGACCATTGAGTGTGATGGTTGTGGGGGGCTGGGGAGAGACACGAGTCGTAAGCACTATGGGGGGGCGGGAGATGGGGGGGGGTGAAGTTGTCTAGCACCAAAATCCACATCCCAGCTGCACCAGGAGGAGGAGTGCTGCAGACAATAGCTAATTTCGCGTAAACGTTAAGGACGATAACTTTTCACACCATTTGTGCTCGTAGCGTCAAACAGCGAGCGTGGCCAATGGACATACTTGGTACTTGCCATGTCAATGGGGAATGTCCACCACTGGTTGCGTGCGGTCACCGGTGGAAGACGTGTTTGCTCACGGAAAAACCGAGCGCTTAAACACTTTGACGTTTTAGTCATGTTTCCGGAACCCGCTACGTTTTATCCCAGCAAGGCTCTATGTTGCAAGGTGCTGTTGGCGAGCGCCGATGAAGGCCAAGGGTGGCAGCCAAGACGGCGGACGAAGTGGTGATCACCACACTTGCCAGACGACCTTCATCCCCATGCTGCTAATGTTAAAGACATCGCCACTAAGTACATCTTCTTAGACCGAGATCCTGATCAGAGTTTCGCAACAATTAACCCAAATTGTACGACTACTACTCCTGATGCTCAGGATATACTGTCCATGTAATACAAGTGAATTGATTAGTAGCACTCCTCAATATCAAGATAAGAACTTGATCAGGTTATTCATTTATTATAGTGAGGAAGACCTAAAAGAGAGTGGGTAGAGTGGTGGTGCAGTGGTTATCGCATGGTGCTACAAATCAGGCAACCCGGGTTCGACTCCCGGTCACCGCTAACATTGGCAGAGGTTGGTATCCCAAAGGGTCCCGGGGTCCACGTTCACCAATTTGCAACCGCCATGCGCGGTGAAGCCGACATATCTCCCATGACCCCAGAGACCATGGAAACTGTGGGTAGGCCTTTATCCAGCAGTGGATTAACATATGGCTGTAAATCATAAACAGCATATAAAAGTAGCAGCAGTACAATGTAAACAGGTGCATTGTACATTCTGATCATATTATAATTGCTCAATCCTTGGGAGGGATTTATAGACCAGAGCGAGACATTTTAAACGCACAACGAAAGTCGATAGGGAGACAGCGTAGTTTAGAAACGGGAAAGTAGAGCAGAAGTGTGGGAATTTTGGGGGAAGTTTACTATTTCAACAATTTTTATTTTACCAGGTAAGGCCCGCTGAGTGAGATAATTCTTTATCAGAAGAGACCTGGCCACGCATGATAGCTCAACGAAGTGACTTATCACGTGGAAATGTAACAACACATGTCGATTCTAAATGTGGAGGAAAAACAACCGAAGGACCCGGAGAAAAATCCACGCAACTACAGGAAGAGAGAGAACATGCAAACTCCAAATAAGTATAACCCGTAAAAACAAAGTTTTTCACTATAAATCCTTTATATGTGTGGCGGCTAGAGTCTTCTCGTCCTCTGGCTTGAGATGGCTGCCACATATGGGTCAGATGATTGTCTGCCAGTATTAAGCAATTGGTAATTAAATATTTAATTTGTTTTCCCTAAACAGTGTAAAATTTTGAAAAAAAAATTTCACGAACATGAATTGTCACGCACAACGAGTCTGTGTGCAAAATGTCAGCTCGATTGGATCACGGGAAGTGGGTTAAAAAACGACCGAAAGATTTGCACGGTCGTAAGCAAGCAAGCAAGCACGCAAGCACGCAAGCAAGCAAGCGAACTTAATATAAAGGATTTAATAAAAATAGGATTCACCAAGGTTGGGATCGAACCCACGTCCTCATGCATACCAGGTGAGGGAGTTAACATCTCGCTACTACGGTGCCCCTATTCATATGGCCAGGGGTCGGTAAATCAATGAAACGACCACGGCTGTAACTGCTATCTTGTCAAGGGGTTACGTTTTGTCCAAGTTTTGCGGTACATGCACGGAAGACGGGCAACGACGGACGGTGTGTTCGTGAATTATGTCACGGGGTGTTTAAAGTCCACTCCGGAGCAGACGGCGCGCTCTGCTAATTCCCAGTAGAAATTACCAAAGAAATTACCGTGCAAACTGGCTTAATGGCTGTTGTGCAATCTACCACGCTTCCCAGCTGCCTCGTCTTCTATACATATTGCATGTGCACACACACACAAGACAAACGTACGCGTGCAGATGGACATGTGTTACATACATGCGCGTGCATGCACGCGCAGTGGTGTCAATGGTGAGACCACAACATGGGTCAGCTGGTAGACCATCTCAATCCACATCTACTTGGCATGGGACAGTCAACAATTGCATGCCACGCTGTGTGTATATCGTTCTTGTCCCTGTCACGAGAAGGAGGAACTTCTACTGGGACCGCTTACAGAAAATGAAAAGCACTCAATTAAGGATGCGGAGCGGGGGGCAACTGCCACGTTAAATTGTGTTCAGTAGATTATACGCAATGACAATCGTATATTATCCAACGCAATTACAATCGCACACACGAACGTAGAGAATGCGCGCGCAGCGCTAAATTTAAGCTGCGTCCGTCTCGGGTCAGCAATCCAGAAAATATTTCCGCGCCCCGGCACACCACGCCCAGTCTACACCCCACCCCCCCCTCTCGCTGTGGCTGCTGGACACGTGCCTAGTTCCCGTCGGCCCCCCGAAGCTGTTAAGTGAGGATCTAGGGCCTGCGTTCACGTGTATATTTTTAGACAGCCGTGATAACCAACGTGGACAGGCGAGCGGTCTCGCCGCACACGGAGACCGGGCGAGAGTGATTTAAGTCGCCCAATTAGAGGAGCGTCACCACAAGTTAAATTAGTAAGTAAAAAAAAAGGTTATTGGAAAACCTGTGGTGAAGAGAATAAATGCCGAATGAAGACCTCTCCATGAATTCCAGTCACAGGAGCTGTTTGGCAATGCTTCACGACACTGGTCAGTGTGGGTTGGTGAGTAGTTTTATGTACACACACACATATTGCTACCGATTTTTTTTAACCAGTTCAGGCCGACTGAGCTATCCAATAGCTCTTTTTCAGCAGCGAGCTGCCGACAAACGATAGCTCAAGTGGCTTATCATGTGGAAATTTACAGCAGCCAAATACTCTAAACGCGTGTCGATTCTAAATGTGGAGGGAAAAACCGGAGGACTCAAGGGGGGAAATCCACACGACCACAGGGAAAGAGACACGCCAACTCCAAATATTCAGGAGTCAGGGTCGGGATCGAACCCATGAGCTCCTGTATACCAGGCGATGGAGTTCAAATCTTGCCACCGTGGTGCCCCCTATATCGATATATAATGGAAAAATGTATTGCTAGCTCTCACCACCACCGGCCGAAAGGTCTGTAACTAAAGGTGCAGCCGTGAAATGACTTGTTCACGCCACGGCTGGCAGAAGTCTCCTCTTTCAAATTAGCCAGACGTCTTCCAAGAGGTGGGAGTAACCATACACTTCACTTTACCACACACGCGATCCTGCCGATTGACTTAACCGTGGCGAAACCATGAACACTGCTGGGTGGACAGGCAGAGAGGACAATGCACAAAACCACGCCTCAAGATGAAATCAAACAGGCGACCTCTGGACCGTACGTCCAGCGTGCAAACCATTAAACCACGGGATACAACTATATATACAGATATACACTGGAACATATATATTTAGAGGACATTCGTTAAACTAATTGCCTTTCCAGCCATACTTTGGCAGCGCCTTGCCGCACAGCACACACACACATTGTTACGGACCCAGCACCCCCGCTGAACGCACGGACGCTAGCGGTCTCGGCTGAGAAACAGCCGGGCATCGCGGGGGTGGGGGGGGGGGGACCGACTTTTCCGGCGAGTGGCCCCGATCCACGGGGAGACCACCACGGAGACTGCCGATGGGATCATGGGGGGCCGTGGAAGGGTTCTAAACGAAGACAAAAGCTCGGAGGCGTGCTTCCCCATTCGTCCTCCTTCCGCGTGGCGCGGGAAAAGCGGACGGGAAAGGACACGCGGCGGCGTACCGAGTGGAAAAACGCATCCGTGGAGAGAGACGGGGAGGAACGTGGAGGGAGAGGGGGGAGAAGTGGGGGGGGAGTGGCGATCAGGGGGAGAGACGGGGAGGGAGCGGGGAGAGATGGCGGGAGAGGGGAGATGTGGGTGGGGGGGGAAGTAGACGGGGAGGGGGAGCGGGATTGATGGGGGGGAACGGAGAAAGAGGGAGGCGTGGGGGCGTGCGGAGAAATTGTACGCAAGGTTACAGCGACAAGGTGAAATGCAGACGTTGGATAAAATGCCGTATTTTTTTCTCTCCGTGTTGCGAAGCGTGGCGTTTTTCTTTTCAGCACCAAGGGGTTGGACAGCTCCAATGGACAGAGAACAGCGGCAATGTGAATTAAACACGTTATTATTTTTCAGATCCACCGGCTAAAACCCAGCGATGGAGAAGATTGCAACCGACGTGCTTGACGAATCGGCTCGCGATGAGGGTGCTGGGGGTGGGGGGGGGTGAGCCAGTCCAGCAGTGACATCCACTCGCACCCGGCGCCATTTGTTATGCTCGCCTGCTGGCTGGCCCGCACGCTCCGGCAGCCACACGGACGAACGGACGGACGACCGGGCGGACACAGTAACCCACTTGCTGTACCGCCCCCTGCCACAATACTTGTGTTGCCCCCCCGCCCCCCCTTCTTCCTCCCACCACACTCTCGCATCCCCTGCTGTCTGGCAGCCTGGGCCGCGATATCACGAGGAGAACAAGGTCGTGCACACGAGCGCGGGCGGATTGTAGCAACGAAGTGGCGCGCCGCTCACGCTGCGACGCGGCGGGTGACTGGTAAACACCGGTGGGTTTTTGAGTCGCGCGCCCACCCACACGCGCGCACAAAACACGATTTAGTGTGCGTACGCACGTATCATTTAATGGAAAGGCAAGATATTATTGGTGGCGCGTGGCCTGAAAGCCGGTAGGGTTGGGAAGCGGACGTTGGGTTGGTCGGTGCCGCAGATGTTCTTTCTCGTGGGCAGGAGACTACCGACCTGCCGGTCTGCCGCACAAACGGTCGGTGGCAGTGCAGCAAGTGGACTGTCCGCCGACCCTGTACACATTTATTTCATCATCTAAAGTTGTCCACTCGTATGCATGGGTTATTCTCGATGCCACTCCAACCACATGCAGAAAAACGATTCGGCAACCGTCCCAATATTCGGCATCACGTGGCGCGTTGTAACATCAGCTCGGCCAGAGATGCCTAAACTTTCATCGACACTTAGAAGGTCCTCTCCCCGCTCACAGCAGCGTGGGTCGGGGCAGTCCTCCGAGTCGAGCCCTCCTCCTAACCCTACGGCGGCGCCAACCGGGTCGGACGCGATTACTTCGCAAACACGCAAACTTCTCAAATGCAACGCCGACGACGAGGCACCGAATCCAGCAATGGATTGACACCAACACTGCACACGCGTGTACTTATCATGACAATAATGCGAATAAAAAAATATCTACATTATTTAAAAACCGTGCTAATAAAATATTAATAATAAGAATAATAATAATGAAATGCACGAAAAAAACCTAGGTGCGACTGCATAGCAGATGGCATTGCGGCCCAAACGCGTTAGGGTTTTTTTTTCCATTGGTATTATATTTATTATTATTTCAGCTCAGGTCTCAGGAGGGAATATTGCCGTGGAGGTCATTGAAATCATTGGCGAGACAGCGGCGGCGGCACACAGACCAGACGAGTGGCGCCGTCATTACGGGAGGACGTCTGGGGGGGGGGGGGGGGTTAAAGGGAGGGGTCGGGGGGGGGGAAGGGGGGGGGGGGGAAGACGCCCGGGCTGATGTGGAGCCCTCGTGGGACTAAACGGAAAAAATGTTGAGATAAACACAACAATCCACCCCCAGCTCTCCCTCCGCCTCCAAGTTCTGTCTTTGGCATCGCCACGAATCAAGCGGCAGCAGCGGCCGCGTCCCGCTAAACCACCCATCGCGTACGCTCCCTTAAAGTTCACGCGACAGGTCGCACGAGTCGCGAGCGAAAGTGGCGTGCGCGCGCGGCGGTACGAGCGCACAACAGCAGCAGCAGCAGCAATTTCAAAGCACACTCCCTCTGCTTTCAGTTAGACTCTCAACTCCCACCTAATTGGATTCCCCGCTCCCCCCCCCCACCTTACACGAGTGTCGTGTGGCGACAAAGACGAGGCAGCGGCGTAGCGGTTAGCGCGTTGCGCTGCGAACCCTGGCGAACAGAGTTCGATTCCCGGCCACGGCCAATGGCAGTGACCGTGAATATCTGGGCCTCCACTAGGTCGACTTCGCCTTGAGTGAGTACACCTGGTGCGTTGTGTAAAAGACATCACGCCACCAGGCAGACAAAGGCTATCCGGGCGTGGTGCAGACTGCTTAGGCTACACGGCATATATTTGTCTATGTGTGCGCATGTGTATACACGTGTAGTGTTTAGGGATGTGTGTGACAAAGGTGGTTGGGCATGTTGTCAGCACACAACCTGCTGGTGCTCACTAAAGCACCGGCCTCTCGGGCTGTCAAGCTACATGGGGCACCTTCGCCTTTGTGTCTGTGCGTGTCTGCGCGTGTCTGCGCGTGTTTGCGCGTGTCTGTGCGTGTCTGCGTGTCTGTGCGTGTCTGTGCGTGTCTGTGCGTGTCTGCGTGTCTGTGCGTGTCTGCATGCGGTCGTGTAGGGGGGGGTGGTCGTGTGTCGGTCGGTGCGCCGCGCGACGAACCTGACGACCCCAGTTCGATTCCCGCTCACGGCCAACACCTGTGACAACTATCTGAACCGATACTGGGCCTCCCCTAGGTCAACTCGGCTTTAAAATGAGTACCCGGTGCGATGCGTAATCATCGCCGCTGGTAGACACAAAGGCGGCCGGGCTTGGTGCTGGCCACCCACCCCCTCGAGGGCCGTGCCGGCCTGCGCAGGCGCTGCTCGCTAACAGCACTTGCCCCCTACATTCTGTTACAAGCTACACGAGGGAGGGGATATTTTACTTTTTTTTATGCGCGCGCATACTCCACGCGTATGTGCATACACGCATGCGTGCGTGCACGCGCCACACGATCCGGGCTTAGACCGTCCCCCATTTGAAAGCTGCACACGCGCCGGTTGACGTAGGAGGCCGTGCGTGTGCGCGACGTCTGCGCCCACCGCCTTATCGGCGGTGTGAACAGGCAGCCGCCGCAGCTGCACACGCGCGCGCGTTATCTAATGCGTCTGCGACAAAAGAAATTGACTATTTTAATGACGAAATAAAGCGCCTCGATTTCGATTCCCCCCTGAGGGACAGTGAGAAAAAGCCCCCCCCCCCCCCCCCCCCCCCCACCGTTTGTTCCCGCCACATATCCAAGAATGTCAGAATCAGAATTATTTATTTACACTGGAGGAATCCGATGAGCTGTCAAGCTCTTTTTCACAGATGTCCAGCAGGGGCGTTACAACAACAACAAACAATACAAAAACATAACAGCAGTGCAAAGTACACGAAAGGTAAACAAATCACCCAACACATGAAAATAAACCATCCCCATCCTACCAGGCAAAGCCCACGGAGGTAATAACTTTCTTGTTGAAGCGACCTGGCCACAAACGACAGCTCAACAAAGTGGCCTTATCACTTGGACATTTATAGCCAGGAGGAGGTAGTGGGCCAGATAGCTCGGTTGGGGTTTATAATACCCAGCGTCGAGAGGAATGACCGATCACCACTTGAGCTGCCGAGTTCAATTCCAGGCAGCACACCGCTGTGATTTACCGCAGCTTCTCGACGAGTGTAACAACTTAAGGTCTGATGATTTCAGCCCGGTCACCAATTGTGCCTCGAAGGACAACAAAATAATGACCGGTCCCTCATTGTCATCTGCTGACCCCCATCGTCTGGAAGAACTCCGTTCCTCCAGCCATCCATGCGGGTCACCTCCCCCACCACCGGTCCATCATACATACACAGTTCATTTTGACTTAAAACTTTCGCGACTGCCAGGAATTCATATTCTTTGGTTCTTTCGGTAAAGTCACGTAGATAGAAAGAGAATACTAAAAATAAAGTGCATAAGAACAAAAAAACATTCATGTAGACTGTAGCCTGGCTCTTAATCGGAGTGTACTGGCAGTCTATAATGTAGACTGTAGTGTAGTTATAAAGATTGGTGAGCGTATTGGCATTCTATAATGTAGACTGTAGCAATGGTTACTAAACCTAATAACCAGGCTACAGTCTACATTATAGACTGCCAGAACACTCACTCCGATTAAGAACCAGGCTACAGTCTATATTAATGTTTTTTTGTTTTTATTATTTTTATTTTTCATCATTTTTTTTATTCACTTTATTTTTATTTTTCTATCTCCGTGACTTTGACTAAAATATTTGAAGGCATCGGATGGCTGACGTGGGGCAATATTATTCTTTGCACGGCATAGTGGCCCACTGATTTATACTTTTGTGGAATCTCTGATTAGCACGGTTGACGACGCACGGTGCGAAATAAGTTCAACATACATCGACTGGAGCAGCTCTCAGATAATGCAGGGCAGCGGTAGCTACGCACGCCTGCCATCCAGCACTGTCGAGGCAGCGAGGGTTGGCGGATGGCACAAAGATCACGAATCTCCCTTCCTCGTGGGTGTTGAGGCGTCATACCCTGCGCGCTTGCCAGAAAAAGTCGGGACAAGTAAACTGTAGACGAATATCATCTGACCGTCTCTGTACGAAATAGAGTGTTTCCCCCACGCACATCTGGGTTCTCTTTGGGTGCTCCGGTTTCTTGCCACATGTACAAACGCTCATGAATTGCCGGATAACATCTCCATATATAAAGGACTGCAGAACTTGGGCAATTGTTGGTACCTGCCTCACTGCCTGGCACCCCTTCCTGCTTTTCTGTGGTTCCTCAGCGATTGTGAGAAGCAATTTTCATCAACATCGACGTGATGTAATACATATAAATATATTCTTATTATAATGTGACTGCTCCTATAACTAAGAGTGTACTAGAAGACATATTTTTCAGCTGGTGACATAGCTCCACAGTGATCTCAAAACAATTACAAGAAAATATAAATATTGAAATTAAAAAAAATTCGCACTTGTTTGTGCTAAACAATCGGGGCTGCGTCAAAAAGTTTAAACGTCTCGAGTAAAACAACACCTCGCAGTGCTAGAAATGTTCTGTCGCCATTTCACACCTCAAACAAAAAGCACAAAATAAAACCTGAAACACGGAGGTGCATGGATGCGAGACACCACCGCATCGCTTGGTAAAATGGCTCGCTCGTTCACGGACACACCCGCTCACCTCGCTCACGCACACCCACCAAGCCCGGCCCCACAGCGTACGTATCAGCAATCACTCTCCACTGCTGGGTCAATATATGAGCACCACTTTAGCCCATTTGACGCGGCGCGCGAGGACCAGGCTTCTGACCTCCGCCTCCCCCTGCCCCTCCGTAACCTTGCCGCACCAACACAGATGGGCGGCCGGCCGAACGTGTAATCACGGACGCATCGCACGCTTTTTGCGAACACCGCCGTACATCACACCAAACGTGGCTTTACGCCGCCTCCACCAGCCGCCAGTACCAGCACCACCACCACCCTAAAAAAAAATCACTCTAATTTAAGCCCTGCTCCTGACCTCTTGGCTGACCCCCAAGTGGCCCCACTTTGGCGAACGCCCGAAAAAAAGGACCCTTGCCCAGATGCTGGAGTTGATTGCGATTCAGACAAATCAACGTAGGCGCCGACAGGAAAGTGGGGGGGGGGGGAACCGTTAAGCGCCGCAGCTACAGACGAAATCGGCAGACGGTAATTAAAGTTGTTGATTGCGTTTGCTGCCAGTGTTAAATTCCGCCAGCTGTTTCGTGCCAATTAGTTATGCTCTTTATATTTTCCGAACCATTATGCACAAAGAGGCGACCGGAAAAGTATATGTGTGCGTATTAATGTACGTGCGTATATTTTTCTAATTTCTCGGGGGCCAAAACACAATGACGCACATACGAAACGGCTCAGCCAATTGCGAAGCTCCGACGGAAACGAATTGTCGTCGATGTTGACGCTATTAGTCTGTAAACGACGCACCCTGCCTTGAGCGTCATGCAGCGTTGGGGCTGTGCGCAAGATAACCGCATGGAGGGAACCGGGTGAATATTGAGAAGTTGTAAATGTTGTGGGCTTACTCTCCAGCACGCCGGTGAGGCAGCCAATCAATGAAAAGAATAGGGGGAGGGGGGGGGGAAATCCAGAAAGTGGGGCAGCAGAGGAGAAGGAGCGACCTCCCACTGAGCGGAGGTTTGCGGTAGGCCTTAGTGAATGGAATGGGGTGCACGGGGAGAAGGCAGTGGCGTATACTTCTGCTAGTCAGTCCATAATTCGACAGGGAGAATGGGGTTGGATAAGAGATCTGGGGAGTTAGAGAACAACCATGGCCAGGGCTTGAACCCATACGTATAGGTGGAATTGTAGAGTTTAACATACACGCTTTCACGGCTTGTAAATGTTGTGGGTTTACTCTCGAACACACCGGTGTACTGAACTAGTGGCAAACCTTACTAATTGGCTGTGTCGGGCGGTGGCGGGTTTAACACATTTATATTAACGCGCTGTAACCCAAAGAAAACTCTATTATGGATATATTGGTCGCGAAAGCCTACGTGTTAAACTAATGTAATCTCGATGGCAGGAGCTGAATTACAGGTTGGTGGTAGAGGCAAAGGCTTTCTTGGTTGATCCACATTCGAGCTTCGAGGAATGGAAGTGTTGATGAAAATACGTGCGGTTAATCAACTTCAAGGATTATGTCAAAATCTCACCGCACTTCCCTTAGAAGGCGCAATCGTAATCAGCAGATAACCGCGCCTTCATTACGTTCTTGGTGACTTTTCCCAATCGCCAAACCGACTTCCTGCTAGTGGCAATTACGCGTCCCGTAACGTGAAGAGAGAGAGTGCATTTAAATTGCATTATCAATTTAACAAAACAATCGTGAGTCACTGTGTTTGTGTGCGGATGTTTCGCTGGTTTGTCGAGGGCAATTTCCTGATCTACACGTTCGATTCCCGGGCCACAGCTGACATTTACGAGGTGGGTGAGCGATTATCTGAACTGGTCCTGCAACCTCCAATTTCACCTCCACCCGCATCAACCGGCGTGTCGAGGTGCGGCCAAATTTTAACCCCCATGGCCGGCACAGTGCGGGAGGGGAGGGGGACATTTATCCAGCAATGGATTGACAAACAGTTCTTACGTTACTATTGTTGGTATAATTATTATTTTTACAGGTTCGCGATAGCAGACTCTGGCGAAACTCGATATCACGAGATCTTGAATGTCCGCTCTGCAGAACGTGACGCTGCTCTCTCCTTGGGAGAGTCAAAGCGGCTCCCTAACCCGACGAGCAAGCGGTGCTCATCTCCAGCGGTGGCGCACAGCTAGCGGCTGAACGTCGACATCTAAACACGAGGTCTACGCGAGTCTCTCCATGTCATTTTGAGCGCCACGGTCAGTGAGATGTTAACTACCTCGCCTGGTATACAGGTCGTGGGTTCAATCCCAACCATGATCTCCTCGTGGCCGCGTGGATTTTTCTCTGGGTCCTCGACTTTTTTCCTCCACATTTAGAAACATGCCTTTAGAGCATTTGGCTGCTATACATTTCCATGTGATGATAAGACACTTCGTGTTGGCCACGTCACTTCTGAAAAAAGAGCTATATCGCCGAGTGGGCCTTACTTGCTGAATAAAAAAAGTAATTTCTTTACTACCACTTGCCTTCTTTCCAGGAAAAGACGGTACAGCGAGTGGACGAATCTCCGTTTCCATCTGTATTGGGATAGGGTGTTGCCCACCCTCGCACACGACGTGGGTTTTCTCCGGGTGCTCTGGTTTCCTTCCACGTGTAGCCATACATTAATTGGCCGAGAACACCTTAATATATAGAGGACCGCAGAGCTTGGATGGATTGTTGGCACCGGCTCATCGCGTGGCTGCTGCTGCCTTTCTTCTGGGAGTGGTTCCTTCCTGCGCCTCCCAGTCGTCCTCTCGCTACGAGGCCGAGCAGCGGCGCGTTACATGTTGAAATTAATAATATTATTATTACAAAGTACTATTTATTTTGACTGAACCTGGGTAAGGATGATGGGCAAAGTTGGCCTTGACCCAGAGAGTTAACGAGCAGCCTCCTGCTTGTGAGACGACTGCTCGAAGCACAGTGCTCGTACCCGGGCAGGGTTTGCTCGATAATGTAAATTCCCAAAGATTTAAAACCAAGAAGCTTTGACGCCCGATCACCCCACTTGACCATTCCACTCACATGGGCTCGGGGGTGAAGGACAAACCACTCAAGCAAGAAATCATCCTTTATATATTAAAAAAAACTGGTTCCGATATATACCTGTGTACAGGAGCCTCTGGTTAACCAGGCTAGGGCCCATTAGACACATACTGTAACCTAGTGAATCGACCCCCACACCCTGGAGTCAATGGGATGATGCGATTCAAGAGCCGATTCCTTTTCCTGCACAGCAGCCTCGCCTGCATCCTCGTCTCGATCGCTCCCATTGGCCGAAAGGTAACATCAGCATGCCATACGCACACCACCTCTATAAACCGGAGATCATTATCAATTCTCCCAGATTTTTCCAAATAAATTGTAACCTATTGATCGATGCAACGGGTACCCTGCCTCTTTCTGTGTATATTGACAAAAACATCTTGTGAATTGTACCAGTTTCACGCAACGACATCTAAAAGGTTGCAAAATTTGTGGGAAAAAATGTTAACTGAAAGGATGGGTAGGTGCGTATCAAAGAGAAGCAGTAAGAACAGCATAGACGACAATGGATGGGGAGGCAGTCAATCAATGAGAACAATCGGGAGGGAGGAAATCCAGAGAGTGGGGCAGCAGAAGAAAAGGAGCGGCCTCGCTCTCAGCGGAGGTTTGCGGTAGGCCTTCGTGAATGGAATGGGGTGCACGGGGAGAGTGAAAAGAGTGGGGAGAGGTAGGCGACAGGCAGTGGCGATTACGTACGAGAGTCAGTCCATAATTGGACAGGAGGAATGGGGTTGGGGGGTTAGAGAACGACCGTGACCAGGAATTGAACCAGTGTAGATAGAATTGTCGAGCAATGCTCCCACCACATCACCACCGCTCCACCATAACGTGAACGCACACGCGCGCGCACACACACGCACACGCTTAATAATAAACAGTCTGAGCGTGATCCAAACATGATCGAGATAATACTCGAGGCTTAAGCAGTCTAACACGATTCTGGTCACAAAGGGATGGGGAGAAACAAGTGTGGTGTTTTTTTTAATATAAAAACACTCTCACACAATACACACACACACACACAGAAAACAAGCGTGGACAGAATAAAAGATGCGGCGTTACGCCTGCCGCCTTTGCTAGAGGCGACAGAGAAAATAAAGAGACTCGCCGGCCATCGGGTGAGCGAGTGACGTGGGTGAGAGGTGGGGGGGGGGGTGAGAGCTAAGGGCGACGACGGTGAGGAGTGGTCAGGGCGGCGAGTGCGGAGCGCTGCGGTCGAGATAAACGGCGGGCCGGACTGGTGCGAGATTCTCCTTTTGATTGGCTTCATCAATTGGGCAGCAGCTGTGCATGGCAACCCCCAAGGGGGAAGGGGTGGTGGTGGAGCAGGAGGGTGGAGGGGGGGCAGGAAGAGGGGCAGTGCAAGGGGGGGGGGGGGGGGGCTGCGGGCCTACAGCCAGTCGCCATGCATAATGTATGAACGCGGTGCCGCACGGCAAGACTCACAAATGCTGCCCCCCACTCCCATTACAATCACCATCACCGCAACTATCCCCGCCCCCTACCCCCCCCCACACTTCCAACACTCCCATCCCTCCCTTAATCTGCAAACGCCAGACAAGAGCGATGTGGCTTGGGACAGACCGGTTGCGCCACCCCATGCCGTGTCACGGCTGCCGCCATCGCCACCGTCACCACCGTCGCCACCGATGCCACCAGACACTGGGCGGAAAACGCTCTCGCCGTGCCAGCGTCGCTCAAGGGAGCGGAGCACGCGGCTTCGGGTCACAGCTGCGCTGCCGCGAGCGCGACTCGCGAGCGCGACTCACTCCGCAACCGACGACCGACACCGCAGGCATTGCTGTCGCCAAGGGCCGCAATCGCCGCCCCACACCGAGAACGCGGCCAGCTGCGGCACAACAAACAAGTTCAATCAGCGCAATTGTTACCACGTTCGTAATCGCCGCCGCCGATCATCGCCACTACCGCTACCGTCGGCTCGGCTGTCATCATCATCACGACCAGCGATCGCACCAACAACACGAAGAAAACAATCGCCACCGACACTACTTAAAATGAACATCCTAATGGTTATGATTACAATCAATAATGCCAACAACCGCCGATATCGTTACCATCGCCACCCATCATCGCTCTCAAGATAACCACCATCATCTCCACCATTACTACCACATTCACCATCATTATCATCAACATTACGAAAAAATACCACCACCAACAACCTTACCACACAACCATCGGGCACAACCGTCGCCAACGCCACCACCAAATTCAATCCGCAATACCAACATCAATACCAGCACCCATCACCACCGATCCCCAAAAGTCATTGAAGCTTCAACGGTATTCATTTGTCTTTGTGTGTGTGTTGGAGCAGTAGTGGAGCAGGTAGCAACGCTGCACTACGAACCCGGCGACACGAGTTCGATTCCCGCTCATGGCTAACATCAATGACAATTATGTGAAATGGTTCTGGGCCTCCCCTAGGTCGACTCAGCGTCAAATGAGTACCTGGTGCGATGTGCAAAACATCACCACTAGGGAGACAAAGGCAGTCGGGCGTGGTCTTGGCTCGTGTGCCGTGCCAGCCTTCATAGGTGCTCGCTAACAGCACTTGCCCCAAAAATCTGTTAAGGCTATATAGAGAGGGAATCTTTGTTTTCGCGAGTGTGTGTGTGGCGCAGTGGTTAACGTGATATGCTATGAACCTGGCAACCCGAGTTCAATTCCCGCTAATGGCCAACACCAGTGAAGATTATCTGAACCGGGACTGTGCCTCTCCGAGGTTGACTCTACCTCCAACGAGTGCCTGGTTCGGTGTGTACAAACATCAGCACCAGAGAGACAAAGGCGGCCGGACGTTGTGCTGGCCACCCACCCCTTCGTGCGCCGTGCCGGCCTTCAAAGGTGCTCGCTAACAGCAACGAACCCCAAAAGTCTGGGGGCTACACGAAGGGGTCGTTGTCTTTGTATTTAACCAATCATTCAAAATCCTTTCTTTAAGAGGCCAGGGTTGAGTGCTCGCTGAGAAAACATGTCGCTATTAAACGTGAGACGGGAGAAACCTGCAGGCATGAAATCAGAAAAACAATCTAGTCGGATATGTACTGCACAACATGCGCACACACACGCACGCACGAGGCGGCAAACATTGACGCAACAAAAAGCCCACAAATTGCGTGCTGTGCACAATGGAGCCAAAAATAACAACCAATTAAGATCGGCACAAACATAAATTAAGAGGCGTTATCGTAATATAATGAAGTGTAATGTACAAACAGGCGAGGAGCTCGAGCATTTTATAAATAATGCCGCAATAATTACTCGAGCCGAGTGCAAAGGTATCCCCCCCCTCCCCGCACCCCCTCCCCCATCGTGAGGTGCCACCCGCAGCGGCCATCCGTGGGCATTCCAGAGCAAGCGGCCGCAAGACGGAAATTCCTCGTTCCTATGGCGGGCGCACGGTCGATCGATTTTCAGAAGCTATCGTTGTACACGCACAGCCCCCTTGATGAAGGTCTCCCCGCACCACCCGCATCATGGGGGGTTATTTGACCATACTTCACCGCGGTGGTGATTGGTTGCTGGGAGCACAGACGTTCAGTACGACAATGGGTTTTGCTGCACTGCCCTCTGCTGCCCACCAAGTAGCGCTGCAGCCTATAGCACCTGCATGGCAGTCACCCAACCAAACACCAGCAAGTCTCCACTCTGCTTAGCTCCCAAAATCTGACAAGACGGGGCATGTTCTCCAGGTTATTTGGTCATAGGCATCATCGGTTATCACACGTGGCAAACGCAGCAAGCGGAACGTACTGCTGCTCGTAATGTGCAAATGCCACGTGACCGTGGCAAGGGCCAGTTGCTATACGGGACGAGCGTAACGGCAAAACGAACGCGAGCGCTTTTTAAAAACGTGCCAGCGTGGACACGCGCGTGTGCGCTAACACACGCACGCGCGCGCGCGTGCGCTAACACACGCACGCACGCGCGCGCGCGTGCGCTAACACACGCACGCACGCGCGCGCGCGTGCGCTAACACACGCACGCACGCGCGCGCGCGCGCGCTAACACACGCACGCACGCGCGCGCTGCGCGCGCTAACACACGCACGCACGCGCGCGCGCGCGCGCTAACACACGCACGCACGCGCGCGCGCGCGCGCTAACACACGCACGCACGCGCGCGCGCGCGCGCTAACACACGCACGCGCGCGCGCGCGCGCGCGCGTGCGCTAACACACGCACGCACGCAGCGCGCTGCGCGCGCTAACACACGCACGCGCGCGCGCGTGCGCTAGCGCGCGCGCGCTAACACACGCACGCGCGCGCGCTAACACACGCACGCGCGCGCGTGCGCTAACACACGCACGCGCGCGCGCGTGCGCTAACACACGCACGCGCGCGCGCGGCGCTAACACACGCACGCACGCGCGCGTGCGCTAACACACGCACGCACGCGCGCGTGCGCATACACACGCACGCACGCGTGCGCATACACATGCACGCACGCACGCGCGCGTGCGCATACACATGCACGCACGCACGCGCGTGTGCGCATACACACGCACGCACGCGCGTGTGCGCATACACACGCACGCACGCGCGTGTGCGCATACACACGCACGCACGCGCGTGTGCGCATACACACGCACGCACGCGCGTGTGCGCATACACACGCACGCACGCGCGTGTGCGCATACACACGCACGCACGCGCGTGTGCATACACACGCACGCACGCGCGTGTGCATACACACGCACGCACGCGCGTGTGCGCATACACACGCACGCATGCGCGTGTGCGCATACACACGCACGCATGCGCGTGTGCGCATACACACGCGCGCGTGCGTCTCTGTGCGAGAAGACAGATTGAGAACAATAAGCTATCACGGAGAACACAGTCGCGATGTGGTTGGGCTGGCGGGAGGGAGAATTGTGGGAGCACGAGAGATGGAAGGGCGGCGGCGGAGGAGGCGTAGGCTGTGGAGAGCGGAGAGAGGGTGGGGGGATGAGGATGGGTTCAATGGGGGAGGTGGGAAGGGTGGGTGGGTGGGAGGAGGGGGGGTTGAGAAGCCCACTGGAGAATAAAGGCGACCACTGGCAAGAAACAAAAAGACGGCGAGCGGTTCGATTTGGAGCCGATTTCGCAACAAAAAGCAAAAAATCCAAGCGTGAGCTCGCGGGCGGGGGCGGAAAATAAAACCTAGCTAAGAGCAAGCGGTGGCCGGGCAGCACGGGGTACTCCGTGCCCCCCCCCCCGCTACTCTCTCGCCAGAGACACCGAGCAGCCTGCACCGTGGACCCCCTGGGTTGGAGTCCGGGTAACCACAAGTAGGGGTGGCGTGTATCTCTCAGCCCGATCACCAATCACCGAGACGCCTAAGGTTGTATGGCTCACGCGTCACGCGTCGCGCGGTGGGGGGGCCACTATCGCGCGAGAACAACCAGCGCCGAGCCGGCATAAACTGAGCTCCTTTGTTAGAATCGGCCACCTGCGATGAAACCGGGCGCTCAATTGCACCACGTCGGTGGTGTCAGTCCCAACCGCCAATGAATGACCGCGCTCACACAAAGTCCAGAGCATATTACATTTCGTACGTCTCTTAATTCGGATAATTCCAGCGCCGAGAATGTTTTTCCTTTGTTTGATTGACAAGCGATGAACACGCTTGGCAGGCTCTTGTCGTCCGGATAAAGAATCCTAATTAAGGGATTTGAGAAGCAGTTTTGCAATTCAGCTTCCAGGGTCCGTCATCTCACACACACAAACGGTTCGCCGCTCACTGCCGATCGGAAGCGTCTTTCGTCCCGTGACGCGACCACGGCAACGCAACTGCAATGTAATTGTGAGGATTGTGAGGATTGTGAGGATTGTGAGGAGAAAAAGAAGATTTAACGGACGTGGCCTGGGCAAGCGGAACACGCACGTGGGCACGTTTCGTACGCTCCCGCGCAGCGACGTCCGTAGCAGGGCGCTCCGCGAGAGAGCGACGGCAAGGGAAAGCACGACGACGATGCTCGTCACTGTCAGGGCTGCACGTCGCCGTAGGGTTAGCTAAACCTTTCCCGTTCCGAGACGCCAGCAAGATGCAGGGTGGGGTCCCGTTCACCGCTGAATCTCGGCGTTAATTTGATATGGAGAGGCGTAGCGCCGTTGTTTTTAAAGACGTTGACCTCATCGCAGAGAACCGTAGCGACACGACCGCGCTCTACGACAGCTGGCGCCAAACTGTGCCAAACGTCCTCCCGCATGGCCTTGTGGGAACCTCGGTACGTCTTCCGACCTGAAGATGTACCGATAAGGTGATTTTATTTGTTCTCACGTTCCGATGACGACGTACACGTACAAAACGGGAAATAGTACGTCTTCATCGGAACGGGAAAGGGTTAAGAGCGCGAAACCTCTCGATCGGTAGTTCACATCCCCGTCGGGCTGTCGGCTCATTCCATCTTCCCTTCGCGGGGTGGGGGGGGGGTTGAGTAAAATGAAAGACGGACCACGTTGTCGGAAGCCAACAGTGAGTGAGCACCAGGCGCCAAGAGGCTGGATCCCGCCATGGGAATGTGGAAAACCAGACCCCCGTTGCTCCTTTCGTTAGATTGCCTAGAGCAGGCGACAGTTTTTTTATATCTGTACCAAGTTCTGGGTGATAGCCTTAACCAAATGAGGTGGTGAGGGTTTAAGAATCACAAAGTTGGAACCATCGTGTGCGTGTGCAAGACATAAGCACAGGGGAGAGACAAAGACGGTCGGGCGTGGTGCTAGCCACATCATCCCCCCTTCTGCACCGTGCCGGCCTTCACAGACGCTCACCAACAGCCTCAACAGCCTGCATGGCTATGAATGTTGTTTGTGAATAAGACGACTACCTCAATTTCAGCCAAGTTTTACTTGCAGGAGGCAACATGGCAAGGTCAAATGCTGCTAAACCGTGAATTTCTCAGTGCTGTCCCCTCGTATTGTGCCAATATTCTCTGGGTATTGTGGTTTGCGCGTTACCCGGCGCGCAAAAAAAAATCAAACATCCAACACACGGAGCGGCCAAACATGACAAACAGGATTTCTTGTATGAACAAAAAGACCATCAGTATTTTGGAACCATCATCATGATCACCATGGGGTCAAAGGGTCAAAGAGGCACATCTGCCTTGCAGCTGTTCGCGTTAGCCATATGGGAAGGGCCTTGGCAACACGTCCTCTGCTATGTCATCGCGTGGACGGTAATGCTCATGCGCACGCATTACTGAGCAGCACACATCTATAATAATGCCGAGGTAACAGAATTACAGGGACAATCTGGAAAGACTATATGGCACTGATGTTATAATCATTGATCGGGAAGCCGGCCCGTAATTCCTTTACTATTTGATTTCCCCGCACGCTCATGGGTCTGGCTGGGTTGCGTGGAGGACAGCACGGATTTGTGTCACCACCCGAGTGCAACTATCGCGGGTTTGATTCCCATTCAAAGCCGTGAGATAACTTCTGCGGAAGTTGTGACGAGTGGGGCGCGTGCACAGCATTTACAAGGGCCAGTGGGGGTTGACGTTTTGCAAAGAAACTAGAAAAGAAGAAATGTGAATTTAAGTCCAGGTGCAGGCAACGATGTTAGGAAATTTCATGGGGAGAATACGGAAAGCAACTTGCAAGTTTGGAATAGAACGGGCATTGTCGACAAGCACTCGGCAGACTTAATGAGAACGAGAAATTAACGATGGGTGTAGTAGTATTTAAAACAGAGCGCCCCTACAGCGTTAAATGTTCAAGACCGCGAGTGTAACGATGGGATTAGGCAAGAGGTTCGACCGTGCGAGACAAATCAAATATCAGGGCCCTACCTGCCCGATTGCCGCAGCCCCCGAGCCGATAATGTCGTGACTACGCCACTGGATGGGTGAGACACGCGTGCAGGACAGAGGAAGGGCAGGTTCGCAAGACGGGCATTGTGAGTGACACCCAGAGGTCAGCCGCCCAAGGGAGTAAACATAAATCCGGAAAGGTGATTGGCTGTGGATGAGACTGTAAACGAGGGCTCCAGTCAAGGACATTTCTACAGGGTGACAAACGAGGAGAAGGCCTGAATCCAGATGGTGGCACTCCGACGACACTGAAAGCGGAACCTTGGGCATGAGGCAACGATGGGGCTGTCCGACAGGCGTTTGGCGCTCCCGTAGTTGGGGGCGCTGGTCAAAAATGCTCGCGTGTAACAGACTCTCAGCCACGCCGACAGATCGCCCTCTAGCGATCCCACTGGGATACGACGCAGTTTGACGCGTTAACGTTAGTCACGTATTACACGTAAGTGGCGGAGCCTCCGATTAAACTATTTGTTATTTATACTCTTTGGTTCTTTCGGTAAAATCACGTAGGTATAGGATTAAACTAAATCACGACGTTTCGGGCGCAACATAAGCGTCCGTCAGCAGGTGAGAAAGTTATTTAACCAAGTAAAGCCCACTGCGTTATACAGCTCTTTTTCAGAAGTGACCCGGCCAAAAATGATAGCTTAATGAAGTGTCTTATCACGTGGAAGTTTATAACAGCCACAATACTCTTATAGGGCATGTTGATTCTAAATGTGGAGGAAAAAACCAGAGGACCCAGAGAAAAATCCACACCACCACTTGGAGAGCATGGAAACTCCAAATATACAGGAGGTGTCAGGGTCGCAATAGAATCCCACGACGTCCTGCATACCAGGCGAGGTAGTTAACATCTCACCACTGTGGGATTGGACATCGGCACAGAGTGCATGCCACCGCATCGCCCCACGCTCACAGTTCGTTGGCATGCTGTTACTGCATCAAGCCACAGCTGCACGTTGAGGCATCCGTGCAGCCTCAACACCAACGCACTGCTGATGCACCACTGACCCCCACAGCCTCTACACCTCACCCAGAGCCACGCTGGAAGCCCCCCCCCCCCCACGGTGAGAGTCACGCTCTACGTCTGTGGAGCCCAGCACACAAAGGTGACTTCGAAAAACTGCGGAGAGACAATATGAACGTTCGGAGCGCGTTCGTGACCAGTGTGAAGAACCCACCGTACGCCAGATGAAAAAAGTGAAGGTATCGTCACGCCATGCCAAGAAGAATAAAAATCCGTTCGGAAATCTCACAGTTGGTGCAACCAATCCGCCTTAAAAGATCGGCCCAAGGAAAGCGCTTCTTCAAGTCAACCATCACACCGTTAAGTTTGCAGGGTTGCGACACTGAGAGCGGAAACCTTGGAGATGAAGCGCCGATGGGCTGTCCGACCGCGTTTGGCGCACAGGTCGTCAGGGGCGGGGACGCTGGTCAAAAATGTTTGCGTGTAACACCCGACACTCAGCCACGCCGACAGGCCACACAACGTGCTGCTGTTTCCCACACAACCTCTAAAAGTGTGGGGGGGGGGGGGAACTGTGCAGAGGCAACGTTGGCTTCCATTGCGTCTCTCGGCAGCGAGCGTCTCTGCGGCCACGCGCCACCCCCACCGGCGAGCGCGCGTAAGCAACGCCGCACCACCGATGAGCACGGTTGGCTACATACGGTGCGAAAGAGGTTCGACATA
Organism: Lethenteron reissneri; assembly: GCF_015708825.2. NCBI lineage: Eukaryota > Metazoa > Chordata > Hyperoartia > Petromyzontiformes > Petromyzontidae > Lethenteron > Lethenteron reissneri. The sequence goes on from NC_083817.1 coordinate 10,215,164, forward strand.
CGTGCAGACATTGCATTCAGCGGCGCGTGAGACACATCCGGGACGACGCGCGACAGCGGAAGACGGGGGCCACCAGCAGAGTGGGGAAAAAAATCCGATGTGCCTTGGGAGGAAAGAGAACGCGACATATCACGGAGCGATGTGCTTGGTAGCTTCCTCTGCCCCTCGCGTTCGGTGTTTTCTTTTCTTTCGCGAGTTCTTTGACGGAGACAATTCGGTGCGACCGGTGCTGCTTGAAAGGGTTTTTTTCCGTCATGATAGTTTTGAGATTGATCATTTCCGACGGGGAAGAGCGGTCGTGCTAAGCATCGAGCATTGCGCTACGATCATGGCTATCCGAGTTATATTTCGAGTCACGAGTTATACGGGTGCTTGAGTGATATCTGAACCGCTCCTGGGTCCCACCCGCCATCAGGCCACACTGTCCAGTTTGCTGGCCTCTGGTTAAACAACTTTCTTATCCGACAGGGCATGGGGAGGCCTTTTAATCCAACAATGGATTAAACAAGGGATGACAATTACTGCTGTTCAATTAAAAAAATACGGTATTTTAAGGGTAATCTGCTAAAGGTGGTCCTAATGAAGGCGAAAAACATGTGTTTATTATTTTAGTTGTATCATACAGCCAGGTGACATTATTTAGTTAGGAGTGAAAGACTCACAAGCAGGGAGTTGCAAATCCTAGTCACACCAAACCGGTGACTAGGATTCAGGCCTTTATCACTCCGGGGTGGGTAAAATAGATAGACCACTTTGCAGGAAGTCAGCAGCGGGATTCCCACCGCTGCCTTGGGGGGACACCAACAGAGAGGAGCATATCCCGGATCAAAATGAGCAATGATCAGGGTTCAATATCCAGCCACCCAGGCCGTGAATCTCTATGCACGACTGACTGGTTGAATAAACTCCACAAAATCTGAAGAAGACACATTGAGAGGAAGGGATGATGCAGCGTGGCAGCAGCTACCAATACCTGCCATTCGCTACCAAGCGACGGTCACCACGGTGCCTGTGCAAGGCCAGGTGCACTTTGAGGGCACATGAAAGTGTGGAAGGCTTGCTGACATGAGGCAACGGGACAAACTCCACGGTGCCACGGGTTGACTGACTGAGATGACTGGCAAATGCACCAGCTGTCCCCCCCCTCCTGCGCTAACAGCTAGCGCTAACAGCTAGCGCAAGCGCACTGTGTTACACACCAAGGACCCTCCCCACCCCGCCCCCCCCCCCCCCCCCCCCCCCGAGTTCGATTCCCGGCTATGGCTAACTTCTGTGGCGAGCTTTATCTGTACACCGCCAAGACGCTTAACGGGCACAAAAGACCCGGTACTTTTTATGCACGTCACACAAAGCGAGATTTCAGTTATTAATAACGCGTTTGTAACCTTCGCCGATGAAAGATGTAGCAATAGCATAATCATACATCAGTTGTAAAGCACAATTTCTGTTTAATCTGTAAGTCTGTAAGAGAAGTAGATTACATTCTCTACTCTGCCTCGCCCCCCACCCCCGTCAAAACATTCCGCCACCTACAAAACTTTCTTGCCGTATAAAAATTAGCTCCATAAACCAACCACACCACACAGAATACACGTGTGCGTGAAGATCCCCTATGTCAATCCACTGCTGGATGAAGGGTTTAAAGGGGCTACACATACAGCAGTGAAGTTACAACTGCTATGACGGCATAGCAGCAAGTGTGCTGTTAACCCTTTCCCATCACGATGACGTAGGCGCACGTACACATTTTTACAAAGTCACTTTTTCGGTACCGAGGCTCCCACGAGGCCATGCAGGAGGACGTGGGGAACAGTTTTGCGCCAACTATCATAGAGTGCGGTCGTGTTGCTACGGTTTTCTGAACTGAGTACCATGTCTTTAAAAACCGCTTGTGCATTCTGAGATTCAGCGGTGAAAAGGTTAAGAGGTACACGAATTCCACAACAAATTGCTACGGTTTTAAAGGTGGACTATTAATCGAGGGTAGACATTGGGTTAAGACTGGCACTTGGGGGTCTGTGTGTTCTGCTTGTCAACATATCAGAGGTTTAGGTCACATGGCTTAGTGACTCCAGCCCTTGCCATGTGATCTGGCTGGGTGTAACCCCTCCCCCCCTTTTTAGCAATGTTGCTGCCGAGCGAGATAAGCCGCATTAATTACACAGGAAACAATGCATATTAATGTAACTGATTAAACAAAACACATGTAGTAGTTGTGACAATACCCAAGCTTGAAATGCGTGTTGGGCATCCTAGGCCAAAGCCTAGGCACGTTTTCGGCACAGTAAGAGACACCTTCTTGGTTCTTTCGGTAAAGCCACGTAGAAGGAAAATAATAAAATAATGCGTGACTACGTGACTTTACCGAAAGAACCAAGAAGATGAATCCCTGCAGTCACGAAAGCTTTAAATCGAAATTTAAGAGACACCTGTTTTCATATTCCTTTAAAATACATATTCAACGTCTGAATTATTCAACGTGTTATTTTGCACGTAGGCTTTCACGGCCGATATGATTCTTTATTATTTTATTTCGGGTTAAATCGTGTAGGTGTAATGTCGAGTATCATAGTTTAAAAAAGTATGACATTACACTAGCACGATCTAACCCAGGGGCCGGCAACCAAAATAACAACAAGAGACATTTTTTTTTGAATTCAGTAAAATTATTTCAAGATCTACAATGCATATGAAAACGACACGGTCCTTACTAAGATTGACGACCCGTGATCTAACCGAAAATAAACTAATTACAAATCGCTTTATTTTGCCTTGAACAATCGGACCCGCTAGTTTTCGCAAGGAGCTTATTTTTGTGAAACGTGGAATTCGTCCGAAAGTGTCGCAATAGTCCCTGCGACACCCACGGACGCCGAATATAACCGATCATCGTCCCTCTCTCTCTACGGGACGAGCAATCTCGCCGCACGCGGCAGGAAGGGTAGGCCTAGCGAGGTTTCGAACGGCGCGGTTTTTCCCCATCATTTTCACGAGGGTGCACCTCTTGCTTGACGTAACGAACGCCGCGAGCAAAACGTAAAACACGGCAACCAGTAACGCTAACCCCGCGGCGCTTTCTAAGGTTAAGGCGCTAACGCCGCGCCAGCGTCGTGGGAGACAGGACGGAGGGTGGAAGTAACACATACACGCGCGTGTACATATGCTCGGCGTGAATTATACATCGCCGTACAATAAAACAATACGGCGGCATCTGGCGACCCGCCGCTTTTTAACTCGACGGCGTTGTTTGCGGAGCGGCGATGTTTTGCACAAGCGTGCCACCGGTTTCGTACGTTTAATTATACACAGGAGGGCCAGGCTCGCAAAATGACATCCGAAGACTTGGTTTCCGCATCCGCCATGAATATTTGTTGGGTCTCTTGTTTTAGTTATTATTATAAACATATCCACATAAATGATGGACATATTTAATAGGCTGGGATGGTAATGAGTCATCGGATACGATCTCACTGGGTCAGAAAGCATTACAGGGATGGTACGAAATGTTTTACCGGCGCCGACTTAAGTTTTCCCCGAAGCTCCATTTATACTTGGCTGACGTCTCAGTGCTGCGATGGAGAATTATTAAATATTTATCGGCCCCTAATTACAGAGTATTCAAGATCTTAGAAGTTACGTGATGCGATAGAGGGGTGGGAGGGTTGGCGGGCAGGCGGGCAGCTCAGGGGGCCGGTATCGTGGTGTCAATGAGTCATCAAAGCAGAGAACCTCGGTTCAAATCCGGGTCTCAAACGGTCTGCGATTCGAGCAGCTTCTCAAGTGCAGCTGGGTGGTTAGTGCCCCCCCCCCCCACACGAATGAACTCGGGTAACCCGAGGCCAAGGGCGCCACGAGGTCAAGGGCGCCCCGCTGTGGCGAGATGTTAACTCCTTCGCCTGGTATGCAGGAGTGCGTGGGTTCGATCCCAACCCTGACGCCTGCTGTATATTTGGAGTTTGCATGTTTTCTCTCCCCGTGGTCGCGTGGATTTTTCTCCGGGTCCTCCGGCTTTTTCCTCCAAATTTATAAACATGTGAAATAGACACGACATGCGCAGAGGCCTTCATCCAGCAGTGGATTTGTAACTTAAAATTACCACACCTCAAACATTTGAAGGGCACTCCCAGCGGCAGCGGTGCCTACGCGTCACATGGCGACTCCCAGCCCTGCAGGTGGGAATTCGTCTTGCTAACTGGGCATTAAGTCTGCCAGTCGATTGTACCTGCGTGTAATCCGCCAATTGAGGAATTTGGGGGTAATTTTATGAACTGGGAAAACTTGGACCGTGACGCCAGCGCACAACAGCCTATTTGGTTTGAACGATGCCCTGGGATCTGTAACATCCTCTGTGAAGCAGGTGGAGTGTGTTTGTTGGTTACACACCCACAGCATTAACCAAGGTGACCCGTCGGAGTCGTACAGCGGGTCTCTGCAACAGGCAATGTGTGAAAGCGCGTCTGCAAAAGTAGTGAGTTAATGGCCTAAACCTGATCACCCACGGTGCAAAAAGGCTATATCACTCTAAATTTGGTCTTTGACATAATGTGGCCTATTCCAGCTGAGAATATAAAAAGGAAATTAGCTGAGTGACATTGGATGTACCTTACTGGGAATATAAAAGTGTGTCTCCCTAATTTGGAAAAAAGAATCCTATTGAAGCGACTTCAGAAATAGTTCCGTGAAAAATATATTTTCCAGGCTTGTTCTCCGACACGGGAGTTGTACACCGACTACTGCGAATGTCTGCATGATCGTATATTAATTTCGTGAAATGCCGTTGAATTTGAGTAAAAGATTTAATGAAATTAAAGGCAGTTGCATATTTCTAATTTTTCCGAGTTGTAATGTAACATGATTACTCTTTTACAGTCTTCAAATTACTATAACATGGCGCCCATAAAGTCATCATCCAGTTGTATAGAATTATAACTAATCAGTAGTTTCAGCCAAGCAGATGAACTGATAAACAAAGAAAAAGATCCCCCATATGGCCTTAACAGCATGTTGGGTCAAGTGCTGCTAGCGAGCAGCACCTATGAAGGCCAGCACGACATACGAGTGGGTAGGTGGCAAGCACCACACCCGGCCGCCTTTGTCTCCCCAGTGGCGATGTTTACACACCGCACCAGGTACTCATTTGAGGCCGAGTCGACATAGGGGAGGCCCAGGACCAGTTCCGCATAGCACATGCGGAAGGGGTGAGAAGCCAACACCCACACTCAGCCACCTTTGCCTCCCAAGTACTGATGTCTGCACACCATACCAGGTACTAATTTAAGACCAAGTCGATCTAGAAGAATACCAGGATAGGTGCAATAATTCACCACTGTTATTGGTTGTGAGCGGTAATTAAACTCAGGTCGCCGGGTTTACATTGCAGTGCACTAACCACGACACTGTCGCTCCCCCATTACCGCACTAAACATCCACGCATCTGCCGTGGTTTCGGCGTCGCGCACACAGCGTCGCGATTTCAGAGTCTCAGGCATAGGGTTGCGACTCTTTAAAAGAGTGCTTCAGATAATATCCGTAGATCCAACTTCTCGAATTGCCTGAACTCGTTCCATATGATTTGGGTATATGTCAAGGTATTTTATAGGCGTGCCCGCGTGAAACTGCGCTATTAGGAACACCGAGTTCCAACAAAGCTCTTCCATTCCACTGTCGTGAACTCCGCATCATCATACCTGTCAAGCCCTTATCAGTGCCTACCTTAATACACACCAATTCAGACCTATTGGTCACCGCCGTATCCTTATAAATAACAATGTTCATCCTACAAAGTCCCATCCCAAGGGAGAAACACAAACAAAAAGAACATTTTATTTTTTTTGCCCGTATTGAAACGGCTGTACGCCGTATGGACCGGAAAACTCAATTTCCCTGTAAAAGAACACGGGGTACACCGTACGGGTTGTCAGCAATGCATCATGCAAGCCTTTGACACGGCCCAACGGTTCTCTCGAAGCCGACGGCTCACCGACGCGCGATTTCAGCACCAATGGGCCCCGTATCTTCAATGTCGCGACGCCGGCGTGAGACGCTGCGCGGTCCCGCTGGTGGGTTTTTTCTCTCATTCATGCAGAAAACGCTTTCAAAGCGCTGCGTGTTCGAAGCAGGAGAGAGGGCCAATGTCAATCAATCAGCACTCAAGCTCCCGACTGCGAAGACCGTCCAGGGCACAATGGTGCCCCGAGCCCGTGCAGTGTCCCGACCAGCGCTACGCCACGCTCCGTCCATTCTCTCTATTGTAGTGCCTTAAACACGGCCTTCAGAGTGATGAAGTCTCCTTCCATCTGGAGCTATCATTCACCAGTGGGGGATCCAAGTGGGGGGTGGTGGGGGGCGGGGGGGTGATGGGGGGGGTCTGCTGATAGCCCCCCCCTCCCCGTAGAGAAAATACATTGAATGCTTTTTATTATTAATGTAGTGTAGGGAGCAATCCACCAGGATCTGAATGACGTCCCTCACCACCTTTTGAACCCGCGCGCTTAACCTTCAACAATGTAACTTCAACCCTGATGATGATGAGGCTTGGAAGGCCGAATGGAGTTCACAAGAGGTCACAGACAAAACGCCGGGACCCGACGCGGAAGACTCGCGGCTCGACTGTCCGCGAAGCTTCGTGGCCACAACCCCTGGCACCGCATCTGCACACGAACCATGGCAGCAGCAGTTGCGGCTACTTGGAAGCCAAATCGGGAAATTAAAACCTCTCCGGTGTGCGACAGCTGCGGTCGCCATCAAGAACAGAACCACGGCACGCAAAACGACTCAACGCCTCGATTCACAAACACGGAGGAGGAGGCATCACCGCAGCAGCAGCGATGCGCTCCGCTCCTCCTGACGCAATCATCCGTCTCAACCACCCCGATGTAAAATTATAGTTGTTGCTCTACGTCAACATCAGCCATGCGAAGACGATGGAGTGTCGGGCCCTAATTAAAATGCTTGAAATATTGGGATTGTCCTCCTCCCTGGGAAGTTTCTAGATCCGCCTCTGTCCTTCACTAACATCTCATTCAGAAACATCCCTCCTCCTTTCTAGATTTGAAGTTTTCGTGACTGCAAGGATCCATACTCTTTGGTTTTTTCGGTAAAGTCATGTAGGTAAAAAATAATAAAAATGAAAACAACTAAATTCAATCACAAATTTAATAAATAAAATAAAAACTAAATTAAATCACGACGTTTCGGAAGCAACACAAGCCTCCACCTGAAGACGGAGGCTTGTGTTGCTTCCGAAAAGTCGTGATTTAATTTAGTTGTTTTCATTTTTTATTTTATTTAGTTAATTTGTGATTTAATTTAGTTGTTTAATTTTTATTATTTTTTACCTACGTGACTTTACCGAAAAAACCAAAGAGTATGAGTATCCCTCCTCCTTCCCACGATATCGCACTGAAGCAAAGCACACGCGTTCATTCGTGCACAGCATCTTGTGATCACGCTTGGAAGCTTCATAAAGACGAATTGTATTGCATCGCCAAAGAGCCCAACATATGAGAAGACGCCGAGACGACATGGCGTAGCAGAAACCCAGTGATGAGAAACGTTTTAGAAAATTAACTTACAAGCACAAGCTCCATTCCGAAGTGCGTCCACGCAGACAAAGCCATTACGTTAAGATCTACCACACGCTGCCTGTGGTTAAAAAAAAAATGTTACCTAAAAAACGGGTTATCTACCGCAAAAAATTACACACTTCAACCGAACAGACAGAAGTGGAGGGAGAAAAAAAACATGAGAAGACGCTTTAAGCAGAATGGGAAAAAAACACACAACACGCAAAAAAATTGATCGCTGTACAGTGTGCGGCATGCGTACTTGACGTGACCAGCAGGAGTCAAGGTGAACGGCTCACATTAAAGTCGGAGGACTCCACATGGCTGTGGGCCGACGTTATTTATAAGCGGAGGGGTGGGTAGAACGGTAAAAATGTTGCCCCCTTTTCACCGATATAATCACCATCGCCGCAAACGCGTTAATTGCCAAGGTAAGGAAATATGCAATGATTCGCAAGGGGAAAAAACATCTTTCATCTTCTAGACTAGAAGATATAATGCTGCATGGGGTCAGCTGCTCGCATTTTTATTTTAATACGTAGGCTTTTACGACCGATATTATGATTCATAATTAGTTTATTTTGGGTTAGATCGTGTGGGTATGAAATCAATGATTTTAATTATGACCCTCCACTACCCAACACAGCCAATACACAGACCGATTCGGTTTTTCAGCAAAGCCAGCAGGAAGTTGAAAAGCAATCAAATTGTTGACAATTTCAGTTGACACGCAGCATCATCAGAGGTTATCAACAGCTAAGCGAGAGCTGCTTTTCAACATTTCGGGTATCGCCGAAACACCAAATCAATCGGCGTGCCTGCCCACGTGGCAACTCTGATTAGCATGGTTGGCGAAGGAAGTTCAACTTGATTTGATGACCTAACTCAAAATAAACTAATTAAGCCCGCATTTTTTTCTTCACTTGCTTCTATCGTGTGCCTCTTCTCAAGTCACATCCACGATAATCACAAAGAGGCCCACCGACTTGCTCAGAGACACACAGACTCACATACACTAACAAGATTAATACACTTACATAGAGAACCAAAGAATTACATGGAGGCCCAGAGATGTATATAGAGACCCAATGACTTGCATCATCTTCGAATTCATAAGTCTCATGATTGCACGGGTTCAGAAAATTACACGGACGCCCAGAGACATACAAGGAGACCCCAGCCAAAAGACCGATTACTGCACGAGGTTAGCTGCTCAGATTTGCTCCCAACATGCGCTTCTATTCTGCACCACGTCTCTAATCACATCCACCATCCTCACATCGAGATCCATAGAATGACTTAGAGACACACAGGCTCACATACACTTACACGATCCATACATTGACATAGTGATCTATTGACTTACTCAGACTCATACATTCGCATGATCCATGAACGTACATAGAGAGCCAGATATTTAACATGGAAACCCACGGATGTACAGAGATGCCCCAGAAGCCGTTACTGCATGGGGTTGACTGCTCATATTTTCTCCCTCCATGTGCTTCTATTCTGCACCTCTTCTCTAGCCACGTCCACTGTCCTCGTTACACCCCATCCTCCCCCACGGTCTCCTTCTCCTCCTGCTGCCCTGCACCGGTGGAATCTCTGTAGCCCAGCAAATGGTATCACCTTGGTCTCTTCTCAACACGTGCCAAAAACCATGTCATGTCTCGCCTCCCCCCTTACCATTCGAAAAAATTAGTAACCCCCGTTGAGGCTCTAACTTATTAATTCCTCCTCCTTGCTTTCAATTTGGCGCCAAGGTGCTGAGATGTTAACTCACTTGCCGGGTATGCAGGGGGTCGTAGGTTCGATCCCAACCCTGACGCCTGCTGTATATTTGGAGTGTGCGTGTCTCTATCTCCCCGTGATCGTGTGGATTTTTCTCCGTGTCCTCCGGATTTTCCCTCCACATTTAGAATCAACATCACGCGTTTATAGAGTATTGTGGCTGCTATACATTTCCACAAGAGCCACTTCGTTGAGCTATCATTTGTGGTCAGGTCACATTTGAAAAAGAGCTACGTAGCTCAGTGAGACTTACCTGGTAAAATTAAAATAGTTTAGTTTACATTTCCATAAATCCACCTTTTTATTGTAATCTGTCCTTTCAAGCACTTGTATTGGTAGATGGCCCACTGATGTGCGACAATCCTCTTACCGTCATCTCAACAGGTGATGGACTCCTGTCAAAGTGACGGCTTTCCCAATCGACATGCAGATGGTTAGAAAAAGCAACGTTGCTTTATCCATAGTTTCACCCTGTTATGTACGTGGGGTATCTATCGGACAGTTTGCCAAATGTAATGCTACACTCAAGTAATCAAGCACTTTTTATAGTCTGTTTTATTTGCTGCCCTTCCGCCGCACCTCCAATTAGCGGCTATGTATGGTGCGAAAGAAGTTCAACGCACGTACATTCAATGTGGAGACTGAATCGCGCAAACTAATCGTTGTGTGCGAGACACTCCCCCTGCAGGTGTACCAGGTGCCTCGTGTCAGTCAGTACAGCAAGTAAGCTATCAGCCCATGTGTAGAGATTTGCACACAAAACAAATCCTAAGAGCATGGGCACCCTTCAGGTACTGTACTTCCTCCCAAGCGGGTAAACAGGAACCTCCCGAAAACATCCTCAAGACACAACTGAGGCTTTCGAGAATAAACAAAAAAAATCAGTAATTACTCATTACTCACAATACCTGCTAGCCCTTGCTTTATATTCTACCAGCTGACCTGAGCTCTCCTCCTTCGGCTCCACGAGACGTGGCAGCGCACGGAAAGGCGCCGGCACAACCCAACAGGAGGCGAACGGCTGGGCCGTGTGTCCCAGGATGTCAGACCAAACAGCCGAAATTTAATCAATAATAAAAATATGACTCGCAGAGACAATCTGACTGCGGTGCACTTCTGAGGCTACACTCTCAGCTGGTGCATCCGAAGTCCTCGCATTTGCGGGCAATCTCTGTAAAGGGCTTCCCCCTGCTGTCCAAAGCGAGCATCAGCACATCGCGCATTAGCAAACACCCACCCACTGTGTACCGAGTGGTGGGTGGCTGAAGGTCAGACGAGTGTTACTTGCGTCATCCCCATTAGAAGGGCTGCCAGCTTGTACAAAGAGCATAATATGTCAATCCACTATGGGATAAAGGTCTTCCCAAGCCACGTAAGTCACGGAGCATGCTCGATCAAACTTCACCACACTGGTCAGCGTGGGTTGCTGATGGGGGGGGGAGGCCCAGGACCGAAAAGGATATCACACACCACTGATGTTAGCCATGGACCGCAATCAAACCCAGGTAACCTGGGTTCATAACGCTATACACCAACCCCTGCACCCAAGGTTCAACCAGAAATAAAATAGCTTCACACATAGAACGCACTCTTGCAACTGAACGCACTGACACAACAACTTCAACAACCTCTACCAAATACTATTACTTGTACCAGGTGGAGCAGGCCACATGTTGTACCTGGATATCTCTTGCCTATAATCACCTGGGGCAAGCCAGCAGTATTTGTTTAACGGGTCACACACTGCTAGAAAGACTGAAGTGACAGACCTAAACCTTATTACATTTCAACCTTATTCTCACCTTAGCATTCAAACTTCCAACAATTCCCTTGCCTGCCAAAACCATTCCCGACCAAGTCAATGATCCGCCGTTCACTCAATCCAGAAGTCCAACACCACTTCCCCCGAAAGGAGGAGTGCTCCAGCGCATGGCACCACGCAAAAAAAAAGTCATCTAACAACAAAGCCCGCGGGCCAACAGAAGCCCCACTCTCCCCCCCTGCCCCCCACCCGTACCGTCAATGAGTGCCTGTGTGTCCGGATCGAACGCAGGCATCCTGTCTTCATCGTCCAGCGTGTCCTGCTTGTCTCCCTGAGGGTCTCGCTCCTGTGGGGTGTGAGAAGGCGCAGCACGGTCAGGAGGAGAGAGTCTGCGTCCACAGCACCCACCGTTTACTTGAGTTCATGAAAAGAAGGCCGAGAAGCATCGTCAGCGAAGGACCGCTGTGCCAAACGTGTGACCTCTTGCGAAAGCATTCGCATGAACTTCTCTTGATGCCATAAACGGTGTCTCGAGTGATTGGATTGATCCACGTATCATGGGGGCGACCGTGATACGTAGGTCTACGCATTCGTTCCTCTTCAACAGATACCAAATGCATAAGCCCAGATCATTTTTAACAGGGCGTAACGGTGGCGAGATGTCACCTCCCTCGCCTTGTATGCAGGAGATAGTGGGTTCGATCACAACTCTGACACCTGTATATTTGGAGTGTGCATGCTCTCCCCGTGGTCGTGTAGATTTTTCTCCAAGTCCTCCGGTTTTTCCCTCCACATTTAATAATCAACATGCGGTTAGAGTATTTGGCTGCAATAAATTCCACTTGATAAGCCACTTCGTTGAGCTATCATGTTGTGGCCCGGTCGCTTCTGAAAAAGAGCTAAGAGCTCAGTGGGCTTTACCGGGTAAATAAAAATAGTTTAAGGAGTAAACCTCCCCCACAATTCCCACACTTCTGCTCTACTTTCCCATTTCCAAACTACAGTCTCCCTGTCGACTATAGCTGTCTGTTTAAATTTCTCACTCTAGTCTATAAATCCCCCCAAGGTCTTGCCCCACCCTATCTCACTTATCTGAAATCTTACTCTGTCCCATTCCGTCCTCTACACGCCCAGTAGTCTCCACTGTCCCCCTCTATGCCTCCCTCGCCCTGTGCCCAGTCCCGCTCTCTCGTTCCTCTTCCCTTCTTGCTCCCCTCCACTGGAAACAACTCCCACTGCACCACATCAAACAATCATCTCCACGATAGCCTGCAGCTTCCCCTCCTCCTTCCTTAAAACAACCAGCATCTCTTCTACTGAGCCCATCCTGCCACTGCTACTCCCTGCCCTCACCCCCCAGCTACAACCAGGCCTACCCCCACCCCTATCACTACCCCAACCCCTATCACTACCCCTATCACTAACTTTAACCCCTATCACTAACTCCAACCATTACCCCAACCCCTATCACTACCCCGATCACTAACCCACACCCATGCCACTACCCCAATCACTACCCAAACTACTAGCCCTATCACTAACCCCAACCCACAACGCCTGGGTGTCCCGTGACCACATTCCCTCCTGCCAGAGAGCCTTTCCACACTTCACACAACAGCCTCAAGGTAGTGCACCCAGTCTGGCACAAGCGCCGACGCGGTGACGTCACCGCACCACACCCGGCGGCGGACACTGCGGACACTGCTGCTGCTGCTGTTGTTGTTGCGAGCGGTCAACTCGCCTTGAGGTCGTCCTCCACGTGGTGCGCGTCGTCCTCGTCGGTCTCGTCGCCGGCCTCATCGTCCACCTCATCGTCCACCTCGTCGTCCACGTCGTCGTCCACGTCCTCCCTGGGTTCGTCGTCCACCTCGTCGTAGCGGTGGTCCGGGAAGGGCTCGGCGCCTTCCTCGGGCGCCGCGGGCTCCGCGGGAGGCGGCGGAGGCGGCGACTCGCCTACGTCGCCCTGAGGTCAAGCGAGATCGCAGGACGGACGGCGTCAATCTTCCACACGCAGACACTGATGAATTTGCCGATAGCACCTTAATATATAGAGGACTGCAGATCTTGGAGAAGAATTTTGTGCCAACTCACTGCCTGGCTGCCGACTTCCCCGCTTGTTCTTCGCGCCCCCAAGTCATTCTCGCTCTTCCAGAGCGAACGAATACCGGCGTATCTCGCTTCGTGAGCGTTCTTTCCTCGGAGAATTCGCCATCACGAAAAATTCGAATTTTGACCAAATTTGGTCACAAAACGAGCAAATGCTTGCGTAACGAGCGGAGACCGATCTATCAAACACGTTCCGTGGTGGCAGGGGGTGCACTGCAGCATGCGGCTGTTTACCAACTGGGAGGCCTCGTGGTGGCACTAATGGGGGGGCGGGATAGGTAGGGTGGGGAAGGTGGAGGCGCTAATTAAATGCAGACGCCGAGGGCAGGTTACTGCAAGCACTGTGGTTATTCATGTGTGGGAAGTGTTACATTTGATGTTTTATTTTAAAATTCTAAGTTGTATTTCTCACGTAAAAAAAAAATGTTGTTCAAGAGTGGAACATTTTGGAGCTGGAAGGCAACTCAGCTTTTAGCGTGGGGGTCAATGGAAAAACGACGATCGTTTCACGAGTTTTTGCTGCACGAGACAGTTTTGGCAGAACGTATCTCGCTCGTTAAGCCAGACACGGCCTGCACTAAAATTTTCATCCTGCACCAACTATTATCATCCGTGTCCCAAGGCTTTAATAACTATTCTTAGGTTTTTTCGGTAAAGTCACGTAGGTAAAAAATTAAAATTAATAAAAGTAAAATAAAAATAAAATAAAAATCACGACGTTTCGGAGGCAACACAAGCTTCCGTCTTCAGGTGGAACCGTCACAGCACGATAGCTGTATCAAGTACAGCACGATAGCTGTATCAAGTACAGCTATCGTGCTGTGACGGTTCCACCTGAAGACGGAAGCTTGTGTTGCCTCCGAAACGTCGTGATTTTTATTTTTATTTATTTTACTTTTATAAATTTAAATTTTTTACCTACGTGACTTTACCGAAAAAACCTAAGACTATGAATCCTTGCAGTCACGAAAGCTTCAAATCTAGCTTTAATACCTGCCAGGGAGAAACCTCCGTCTCGTTCCTCCAACGCCGCTTCGCTCACAGCAAAGTCCTCTTATCGTCTCAAAAAGATGGATTTTTTTTGTGTAAAGATGTAACAAGAAAAACCTAAACAGCTCTAATTTTGCAGTTACCTACCAAGTTGTGCTGAACGAGCCGAGGCCACGGCCCACTCTGTACAAAACTCGTACGGGACTCAATGACCAAAACTATGAAATACTATACACATTCACCACAAGAGGGTGGGAGGGATAGGACATGTCATTCACTCCCCGTGTGCAACTCAGAATATGTATTCATGTCCAGTAGGGGCAAATCATAACGTTACAACAAATACACAAACAATTATAGGAGTGCTAAGTATAAGAGATGTAAGCAAATCGCTTTAAAAAATAGAAAACTAAAACTCAACTCTTTTTATCTTACCAGATAGAGCCCACTGAACTTTAAGCTTCTTTATCAGAAGCGACGTGGCCACAAGCGTGCGGTCACGGTTGGAATGAATTGCCCGTGATGCTGGGGGGAGATCCCGAGATGAATGGGACCGATCAGCGCGAATGCGTCTTCCTTTCTCAAGCGAGTGGTACGGGCGGGTTGACGCTCATTTCCAGCGGCAAAAATGTCAGACTCAAAAACCATCCTTGACTCCTCTCCGCCCTAAGACGGACTGCCGCTCCATGGACAACGGTCACAATCAGATGCTTATATATATATCCAGAATTTTAATTGAATGTCATGCTTCGCTTCCAAGATTGGTTATCTATTACAAGCAATGACAGCAGAACCAGGGTTTAGTCACATGCTGCAACTGCATTGATTGTAACCCAGAATCTCAACGGGGCCAGCTCGCAGCCACCCGGCCACCGAAACGATGAAGCGTTTGATTCTCAGAGCTGGAATTTATCCAAATTAAGTCCAAGAAGGTCGAGGGAAGACAGCAAATTGAGTCCATAGGCAATTTGATAAAGCTGACGCAACTGGGACTATCTAATGCAAAGTCCTTGAGTAACATCATGAACAGGGCTAAATAGAAGACCATGATCGGAGACGTCTTTGAGAAGGGATATGGTACAGAGAGGGAGAGAGAAGAGTGAAAATACGTTTTAACGCAAGAGGTTTTTTGAGTTAGATCACGTAAATATAAATGTGTCGTTAAAGCCGCCACCACCCGACACAATTGGTGACCCGTTCAGCACACCTGTTTGTTGGAGAGTTTAACGACACATTAATTTTAATGCGATCTAACCCAAAAAAGACCTTTATCATGGATTATATTAGTCGTGAAAGCCGACGTGCTAAACTAAATTGTATGTGCTGGTCACCTGGCTGAGACCATAAACCCACGAGAGTGGTTCAGAGGTCAGAGTGCAAACCCATGAGCCACCCAGACACTCCGCAACGAAAAAAATGCCTTTAAATAGTGTAGATGGGAAGAGGGACCATGGAGAACAGGAGGCAGGTCGAGCGAGTGGATCCTTCACCTCCAGTCTCAGCTTCTCCTTGATGCCAGCCCACACCGACTCCTCGAATCCTTGCAGGTCCACCGTCTCAGCTCCTCCCAGAAAAGTCTGCAAGCCAGTCAATTAATTACAATTAATAATAATAACACGATGATGTTTAAACACGTATAGATAATCTTTTTTAACAATTCAGTAACCTATTTTGAGCTCTATTTCAGCAAAATTGCATCATGAATGGGACCTGACCCTTGTATTCAAGTGCTGTTTTCACTGATTTTGCCACTAGATGGCAGATGCATCATGTGGTCAAAGATGGTGAAACCCTCGCACAACTGCACATTAGTAATGAATGATTGTATGTCTGTTGAACTTGTTTTGCACCGTCCGTAGCCAACCATGCCAATGAAGCGACGTGTTTTAAAAAAAATTGTCCTCTGAGAGTTAAAGGCACGTGCAATCTACCGAAATACGAAGCTGAGATACAGCGGCATTTGTACAAACCTGGGCGATGTTTACAAATGAGTGGAACTGCTTGCAACGAGGTGAAGTGCATGTTTGTAATCTAAAGCTGCAGCTCTGTCGAGCCATTGCTGGATGACAACCCCTCCATGCCTGTTCTTAAATAAAGGAATGACCAATGAGACGATGGCATTCATATGTGCAACGTTTTAAACTAAACTATTTATTTTACCAGGTAAGGCCCACTGCACTATATAGCTCTTTTTCAGAAGTCACCTGGCCACAAATGATAGCTCAACGAAGTGACTTATATCATGTCGAAATTCATAGGAGCCAAATAAGCTAAACGTATATTTCTAAATGTGGAGGGAAAAACTGGAGGACCCAGAGAAAAAAATCCACACAACCACGGGGAGAACATGCAAACTCCAAATATACAGGCGTCAGGGTTGGGATTGAACCCACAACCTCCTGCACACCAGGCAAGGGAATTAACATCTCGCCACCGTGGCACCCAAGATGTAGCCACGACTCAGGTCCGCCAACAGAGATGAATGTCACCCCCGAAGTGCATTGTGTTCTCAACGAGCTCACGCTTCGCAGGACAAAAAGACGATTGGCTCCATAAAAAAAAGGCCCATTTATTTTACACTGTAATGTTTTGTGCGGGGGTTCGTTGCTGGGCAAATTTTACTTTCTACACTCGAGAAGCTTGTTGAATATCTCGTTCTTATCTGGCATTCATTACGTGGCAGCGAAACAATGAGCCTGGACTCGCTCCTTCCACTAGTTTTCTCTGGCCATGGTCACTGTTGCCTCGATGCCTACATTTTTATCTATTTTTAAAGTCCTCTTTTTTAACTCCGTGAATACACCTTTTGCTTGAAATCATCACAACTGGCTGAAATCTGAATTCAATTCCAGAGGAGTGCTGGCTAACGCTACATGAAACAAATTATTTGGTGGTGCTGGGGCAGCAATGGCAGTGCACAAACAGAATTATCAACAACAAAAAACCTCAATCTTTAAAAACACTGCCTTAAAATGAAAATATATTATATTATGTGCTGTGAAGGGCCATTTCCCAAAATGACATCTCGTATATATTTTTTTTATTTTAAGGCAGTGTTATTTACGAATGTGTTAGAGTGTTTTGTGTGTATGGTATTAGTCCCTCACCCACCAATATGCCCAGTAACCTAACCCCCTCTCAATCTCGAAAAAAACATATCGGCTCTGGCCTTGCGCACGGTGCGCAGAACGCACAGCGGATGCCTTTCCATCGATCATCGAGCAACACTTGACAGCGCTCAGCAAGACTGCTACAACCCAGCACATTGGGGTGACGGTTCTGGAAGGGACCTAATCATCCAGCAGTGGATCGATCAAGGATTTCGACGACGATGATGATGACTCAGCGAAAGAAACGTCGGGTGGGGCGAGGTAGCGCAAGCCAAACACGCGCCCCGCACGCGTCTGCCATCAAAAAAGTGGCGACCCCTTCCACTGCCCCGGCGACCGTGCGCCCCGTCAAGGCCGCACAATGGGCACAAAGCTCGGTCTGGGGGTCACGGCACTTTGCGCACGTGCATAAGCCGTGCGGGCGCACGCCCAAGCGCTCCGCAAGGAACGTAAATAAGCAGGTCGGGCAACGTAGATATAAATAGTATGGTGGATAATAAAGGAACGACATTGTGTCTGAATTTGAAAAGGCACTTCAGATACCTCTGCCTGAGACGACCGACACCGCCACTAGAGATGAACCGGTGGTCTTTTTTCATTTTCTTTACGAGAACAACATACGCTCAGGGCCGGGCGCTCACGCCGGTGAGCGTGAAAAGACGACGACGGTAGCGTCACGCCCGCGCGACGCTGAAAGGCGAGCGTGCTCGCCACACAAGTCAGGCATTTTCTCTTTTTTGTTTAAGTAGAGCCAAAATACGAATCGTATTCCAGTCGAGGGGTGGTGCTGCAAACGACGTCACAGCTCGCACATATACGAGTTTAAAGATAACCAATATTTAGCTTCATTGCAACACTTTACCGTATAATCCTACTAGTTTGTATTTTTGTATCATCTCCCCATGGATGAGTGGATTGCAAAATAATAATAAAAAATCACTTAACTTAATCCCCCTCTCTTAAAAAAGCCTACTTTCTAGACAGTGAGATCTTGTGGGTTATCGAGTTTTTACCAGGGCAACTCACAACCGTGCTATCAGCATTGTCAGCAGACTAACCAGGTGTCCATACGGACCCCTCACTGTTGTTGCAACAGAACTTCACTTGGTGCCAAACGGGTCCTGGCAAAAGTCACTGCAACTGGCTTCTTTATCCACACGAGGTGTGTGGTTTCATGTCATGCTAATGGTGCTCATCAAATTGCGATGAAGCTCAAATAGTTCATAAGGTTATTTTATTGGTAATGCACATGCACAATGTATATACACAATGTACATTATGTATGTGAATTAACTGTGAATAACCCAACTAATACTAGTTATCCATTGTAATTTATATGACTCCATCAACCCCCCCCCCCCCCACCTCTGGTCCTCACACCTGATTGGCTCACAGTAACGACATCACATTCACCCCTCCTTTGTTGAAGGCCGGAACAGGAGGAGGATTTCTCCATAATTCTGGCTGTCGCCTGATGAGGCTGGTTATAATTGGTGGCGAAACGTCGTAGTCGAATTGTAAATGCTGTGGGCTTAATCTCCAACACACCGGTGTGCTGTACTAGTAACTAATTGACATGTTTTGTTTACGTAACAAACCTTACTAATTGGCTGTGTCATGTGGTGGAGGGTTTAACGACACATTTATACGCACGCGATCTGACCCAAGAAAAACCTCTATTATGGACCCTTTAGTCAACCGACTTAAGGAAGTCGGCCGCCGATAAAGATGGGATCACGATTGCGTTCGCTCTCTCAACCGAAGCATACCTGCACCTCAACCTCTGAGACCTCCCCGTCTTCATCTGCATCCAGCTCTTTGTGGGCCTGCAACTCCTGCACGGAAACGCTGGAACACACGGACCACAACCGCAACAAATGCACCCGCCATTCGCCACCGAGAGGCCGTGACGTCAACGCAGAGAGATTACAAAGAGGAAAGCAGGGATCAGAGAACTCATGCCGATTATATATGTCGTATTGACTATTCACCGCTTTCCCGTCCGATGACGAGCGTGTACGTCGTAAATTTTTCTTCACGTCATAAATTTTTCTTCCGATTCCATTCAAAACTTAAAGCGTAACTGAAAGAAAATGAAAAATAAAATAACTTGATCGGTACCGAGGCTCCCACAAGGCCATGCGAGAGAGAGTGTGGCACAGTTTGGTGCCAGCTATCATAGAGTGCAGTCGTGTCACTATGGTTCTCTGCGATGAGTACAATGTCTTTCAAAACAATGGCACTACGGCTCTCTAAATAGAATTAACGCAGAGCTGCTTGTGCCTTCCGAGATTCAGAGGTGACCGGGATCCACTCTGCTACTTACAGACGTCTCGGAACGGGTAAAAAAGGCCGAGCGAGCTTGGGCAGAATGATGGCTGATGGACAAGACCAGAGATGGATTGGCAGTCAAAGAGAGGGAACACGCCCACGGTGACGACTACCGTTGATAAGACTGGCCCACGTACAGAACCAATATTAATTAAGGCATTATAAGAGCCGTGAGAGATGGCAACACACACGAGGATATATTTTCATCCAGAATTGGATTGCTCGTGGCTTTTTATGATCTTCGTGCCGCCGATGTTCATGCAGAGCAACAACTGTACATTGAGGTGGCGGAGCCAGATAATTACGTCAGGAGCAGCCGAGTGTATCGCTGTGCAGTTGCCTCCTTCGTATTTGTGAATCGGGCACTGAGTCGTCATATGCTCCAAGGTCTGTTCTAGGTGATCAGTCACAGCACAACGGATTTTACATTTGCGCATCAAGTATCCGGATCCGCTGCATGGTGTAAGGGGATGTGTAGCAGCTAGTGCGCTGCGCTACGGAGTATTAGTGTAGTAGCTAGCGCGCTGCGCTACAAACTCAGTGACCCGAGTTCAATTCTAACTCACAACCAACACCAGTGACGATTATCTGAACCAGTTCTGGGCCTCCCCTAGGTCGACTCAGTCTCAGATGAGTACCTGGTGCGGTGTGTAAAAACATCGCCACTGGGGAAACGAAGGTGGTCAGGTGTTGTGCTGGCCATCTACCCCCTCGTGGACCAGGCAGCGACGTTGCCAGGAGATGGCCGTATATTACACGGGTGGTGAACCCATCTGTGAGGAATGGTGCCTTTCATCCCTGGGCCAATGACCGGACCAAGATGTCAGAGATGAGAGGGTGATGATGAGAGGGGAGGCAACAGAGCAAGGAGCAATCGGAAGTGAGCTGCACGGAGCAGCGTCTGTTTTCACAGAGCGGGTGGGGAGAGGGGAGGGATTCAACGTGGGGGTGACCACATAGAATCTACGTGATTTTTAGAAATGTTAAAAGCTCATAATATTATTTTTATGCAAACGAGGTCCATAATTACGTTTAACCAGATAATTTGTCTTATCGGCTCCCAGTGTTGATTATGTATCCCTACCATTTAAAATAACATCCTGGATAAAAACATCCCCATTGCAAAACCCTAACGGATAGGACTGTGCCATTGGGGAGGTGTGTGTGTCTGTGTGTGTGCGGGGGAGTGGAGGTGGGTGGGGGGTGGTGGCTGTTGAACCTCAATGGCCTTCCCACTATATTGCACAAACCGGTGAGTGGCGAGGGTCAGGTGAGTTTGAGCGGTGAGCGGTGTAACGCGAGTGGCCAATGACGATGGTGGGTTGTGAGTGTCATATCAACTCCGTCCATAGGACAGACTGCCCACGAGTAGCACACCATGCGAAATGAACTTGCGCGCTGCAGAAGAAAACTACGACAAATGCACAGCACTTGTTGAAATTTAAAACAAAACGCAATGCTACTCACAACCCATCCGAGTTTTCGTCCAGTTTGGAGAATGCTGCTCCCGCCTTCTCCTTCTCCACCTCCTTGCGTCGGGCTTCCTTCATCTCTGCAAACAAAACGCACAACACACGCACATGTGCACACACAACATTCAAATAAACTTGATCGCAGCTGCAAACCACAAGTATCGATCCGATGACAAAAAAAACAGCCGGGTAACCGCGATCGCTCAAGTTAGCATAGTAGACGAGAATCAAGTCCACGAGAAAACTCTCAATGAAAATCAGAAAATTATGACGGCATGAATAAAAATGTGTCATTTATTCTTTTAAATGTTATCCACAATCACCACCACCCTGGCCATAATCATTGCCGTCACCACTGTTGTCACTGCGACCATCATCGTAGGTGTCAGTCATCACCGCCAACACCATCATCATCATCATGGTTGTCGTCAAAGTCATCAGTGCTGGGTGTAAACGCTAAAGGTTGTGAGTCTGAACACTGCCTTCAAAGCAAACGCGGTTGGTTAAAACATATCAATCACACGACACAAAGGGGCACGCGCGATCCATGTTTACTTGCGCACGTTCGCGTTTATAAACGTACACACGTGGAAGCACCGCAGCCAAGGTACAACAAATAAAGAAACAAAGATCCCCTGCATAGCCTTAAACACTGTTGGGGCAAGTGATGTTAGCGAGCACCTACGTAGCCCAACACGGCGCACGAGAGGATGAGTGGCCAGCACCCAGTGCTGACGTCTACACACAGCACCAGGTACTCATTTCAGGCCGAGTTGACATAGGGGAGGCCCAGGACAGGTTTAGATATGCGTCACTGATGTTGGCCGTGAGCGCGAATCGAACCCGAATTCGATTTGCGCCGGGTTCGTAGCGCAGTGCGCTAACCACTGCGCCACCGTTCCCCACTCCCCCAACCGTCCACACGCATGCGCGAGCACAATGGGCGATCGTCGGGCCATCCGCGAGGTGGCCGTGTGGTCGACGGCTCGGTTGGGTGCACGGGTTAAACGAGCGTCACTGAGTGAGGGCCCCCACGGCTTGTCTCGCTTTTCTTTATCTTCACCCTGGAACCGTCCAGCCCCGGGGGCCAGCTGACGGCTCGCACAGAAATCACAGTTTATTTAGG
Source organism: Lethenteron reissneri (assembly GCF_015708825.2). NCBI lineage: Eukaryota > Metazoa > Chordata > Hyperoartia > Petromyzontiformes > Petromyzontidae > Lethenteron > Lethenteron reissneri. Next base: position 10,237,420 of record NC_083817.1, read on the forward strand.
CGTTATTGGCGGCGTAATGACCGCCGGTCGGGCAAAGAACACAAACAAATTGCGGCGGGATCGCGTTTCGATGCGGTCCTTGCGCAAATAAATCTATTTTTTCTTTTCGTCCGTTTATTTCTTGTTATTCTTTTTAAATATATATTTATATTTTTCCATCGCGGCAGCGGCCTCCTGCTGCGCTTTGGTTCACGAGCGGTGCACGTGTCGTTTGAGTGCCACAAAAGAGCGGGAAGGCAGCAGCCTCCGGAGTGATTTAGAACCTCCGCTTGGTACCGCGGCGAGAGAAAAATCAGCAACACCCTTTGCCTTTTGAGTACGCCTTTGAATTTAGATTTTTATTTTGTGTTATCAGCAATCGCAATGAACATTTATGGACAAGCCATCGGTTTGCAGAACATATAGAAACGTCCAATAATTAAAGTGAAAATCCAGCGCTGTGTCCGTTTGAGCGGCGTCCTGTCATGGCGTCGGAACGCGCCGTGCGGTTCGAACGCTCGCATGCACACTTTTCATTGGCAGAAAGGGTAAAACCTATTCTTAATGTTTCATCATTTAGATGCTGGCAAAAATTGTCCCATGGATAAGTAATAATCTGGTTCAGTTTGTTACCTTCCCACGATGCCTGATGCCTCTCCTTGGCTTCCTTTTCCGGCGACTCCACCGTCTCCTTCTGCTGCTGCAAGGCGTGCACTTTGTCCTCCCAAGCCTGCTTCGCATCCTTCAGCGACTCCAACTTCTTCTGCACTCCTCAAGCAGCGCACGCAGATGGAGGTGCGAGATGGGAGAGAGCGGTGGCACAGCGGTTAGCGCACACCGAGCTAACATCTGGGCGAGTCGAGTTCGGACGCTGCCATTTAAACCAACTCAGGCGGGAGCAGCAGCAGCAGCGGCGATGAGCGCACTGGGCTATGAACGCAGCCACCCGAGTTTGATTCACGGCCACAGCAAACATCAGTGACGCCTTTGCAGACCTCGACATTGGCAACACATTTTCATATGCAAGGATGGAAAAAAATAGCTGAAACATCATCAGCCAATTATCTTCACAATTTACCACAGTTAACATAACTGGCAAGTGACGTAAGGGGACCATTCCTAGGCCCTACCCTTTTCACGACCCAAACAGATGAGTGTTGTAAAATAATGATCAAACAACCACGGTGTCAGGAGGCATTTATCTAGATGTACGTTTAACTTATTTCGCACCGTACGTGGCCAACCGTGCTAATAGGAGTGAAGGAAAAAAGAGCTGTAATTCTTTCTGGTTATAAAACTGAAATAGTCAAGGCAACACATCCGTTACGTTATTTTTGTTCAGACCAATTGAGCCAATGGACTTTTTATCAATGGTGACCCTGCCAAACCTGCCAATACAGCAGCAAGCACGTGACATAGTAAGGGAGGCATGCCTCATCTTGAGCAAGAAAGGCCTGGGGAAAATAGTTGACACATGGGTACAAGATAACAATTGTTTGCTTACGGAGCTAGGTATAATCCATGATATGAAATGTTATCTTGATGGTGCAAATGAAATGTGAAGTGCATATGCAATGATTCATAATTGGTTTATTGAGTTAGATCATTGAAAGTATTTTTTGTATAACCCTCCACCAATCAGAGTCAATCTAATCAAGTTGTCATGTGGGCAACAATGCCAAAAAATTTGATGTTTCGGCAAACCGGCGGAAAAATGTTGAAAATGGAGATTTTGACAATTTTGCATGATGTTTCGCTGGAGCTTACAACCGGCATCATCATCATCTGTTAAAAAAAGCTCGGTTTGGTAGTGGAATGATACTAAAGATGCAATAAAAGAGGAAAGACATTGATCTCCCTTATAGCCTTAACAGACTGTTGGGGAAAGTTCTGTTAGTGAGCACTTTTAAAGGTTGGCACGGCACATGGGGTAGTGGATGGCCAGCACAACACCTGTCTTCCTCGTGGCGATGTTTAGACATTCATAACACAAGTTTTTTGGGTTAAACCCGCCACCACCCGACACAGCCAATTAGTAAGGTTTGTCACAAACAGAACATGCCAATTCGTTACTAATGCAGCACACTGGTGTGTTGGAGAGTAAATCCACAACATTTACAATTCGAGTATGACGTTTCACCAGTAATTACAACCAGCATCATCAGGCGACAGCCAGATTGTAATTTATATGTATTGATTAACCCCTCCCCCCCCCTCTGGCCTTCGCACGAGGGCTCACAAGTGATGACATCACATTCATCCCTCTATTTAAGGAACGAAACAGGAGGATTTCTCCACAAACCTGACTGTCACCTGATGATGTTGGTTGTAATTACTGGCGAAACGTCGCGCTCAGATTGTAAATCTTGTGGATTTACTCTCCAACACACCGGTTAGTGCTGTACTAGTAACGAATTGGCATGTTCTGCTTACGTGACAAACCTTACTAATTGGCTGTGTCGGGTGGTGGCGGGTTTAACGACACATTTATATTTACACGATCCAACCCAAAAAAACCTGCATTATGGATACTGGTCACGAAGTCTTACGTGTTAAACTGATGTTTAGACACTGCAGCAGGGACTCATATCGGGGCGAGTCAACCCAGGGGTGGAGCAGGGCCTGTTCAAATAATCGTCACTGATACTGGTGGCTACGAGCATAAATCGAGCTCGAGGTTGCCCGGTTCGTAGCGCAGCGCACTGACCACTGTGCCACCGCGCGGTGCACGTGTGCGCACACGCAACAAAGACCCCCCGTATAGCTGTAACAGACTGTTGGGGCAAGTGCTGTTAGCAAGCAACTATGAAGGCTGCCACGGCACACGAGGGGGTGGGTGGCCAGCACCATGCACACAGTCACTAACATGCACTTGCACACACGTGCGCACACACGTGCACACCACACACAACAACTAGCAAGGCAGGTGTGAACTCCGAATGCACCCAATGACTGCTTGGAAAGCACCTCTGACCTTGTGCAAGGACAGAGAAAAGGTGACTCGCTTGCATATCCCGCTCTGTCTTTAGTTTTTAATAAACGTTTTGTTCGTTCGCTCCCTTCAGCATAGCAGCGGCGCTTAAAACAAAGAGTGGGCAATCGGTCATCGAGCCTACAAATCAATCAGTCAGTGGCTTTGTGCGAAAACAGGTGAGAGTCAATCAGGATACAAAGTCACGGTGGCAACGAGGAGGGGAGGGGGTGGTGGGGGGTAAGAGGGTGGCGGAGTTTGGAGGGTTAGCGATGGGGTCGAAGGCGCTTCTGTCTTTGCAATTGTGCGCGCATTTTTAGTTTACTTTTTGGACATTTGTTTTACGTGTTTTGTCAAGTGACCTCCGCAACGCCGGTGGCACTGAATAGAACAAAGACGAGTGTTGGGAGGAGGTGACAACAGGGGGGGGTGGCACGGTGGGGGGCGGGGGGGTTGTGGCAGAGGGGGGTTTCAAGTCTCATCGTACAGAAGCGCCGCTCGACCAAAACTGGTGGCTCAAGCGAAACTCGATTTGAATGTTTAAAAAAATAATAACTCGCACAGGAAAACAACACACTTTAATTTAGAACTGTGTTAGTTTAGCCCGGATGGGGAAACGTGGTTTTGTTGAGTGATACAGCAGAGCGAACAAGTTAAGAATGGCCAACCAATGTAATTATTCTTTGAGGATTTTTTTTTCCCCCGCAAAGCAAAAAATTCCGCGAGCTCATCGCTACCCTTAAGTGTGTTGTGCTAGGCCGAGGCTGTAATTTAGAAGGGCTGCGTGCAATGTAACCTGTTCAGTCTTAGCGGCATTGTACTACTGTCGTGCGGTACTGTGACGAAGAGAAAAATATGCTGAACACTCTACAAATCAAGCGGTCGGCACTGCAGTGTCAACTAAGCATCGAATTACGTGGGGAGAGAAAGTGGCCTGCGTGGCTCAGGGTGGGCTCATGATGGCCGTGTCAGGCCACTGAAGGAGCACTGCGGAAAAACTGGAATGGAATCTGGGCTTCATCCCAAGATGAAATCACCCTCCCAGAGTTTGATGGATTATCACGATTCCGGGTAGCGATTTGATTCATAAGTCAATTCCGTCCATTAACAAACCCCAAACATTCGATCATCATCACCGTCAACCATGATCCATCCACTGCTTGATGAAGGCATCTCTCAGTCTCATTGTACAACAATGCATCTGCAAGGACGACTCAATTGGAATTATACGTCGCAACCATCTCACCCGACGGCAGAAACTTTAAAAGCCTTGAAACTTGCCGAGCCTTCATAGACAAACAAGCACAGTAATAAAATAAAGGTCCTGAACGTAAGCTCATGGCTCCATCTCCGTGGCAGACGTGTTCTCACTCGCGTTCCCTCCTTTGACTGCCACTCCATCGTTAGTCTCAACCACCGGCCATCATCCCTTCTAGCGACCGGTCCCATCCGAGCCCAATTATATTCCTTAACAGTCAAAATTATGTCTGTAACGTGTGTTTTCTCTGATAAGCGGTCCTCTGTCAGTGTAATGCCAAGCAAGCACCTCTCTAAGATTATTTATGCACTATTCAGATGTTGTTCCATTTCCTTAGCATAGATGTCCATGTTTTCCAATCCGCATCTTTTCTCCCCAATTGTATCCCAATCGTGCAATCGGATCTCACGTTAAGAGATGACAAATCCATTTGGAACTCTCACAGACCATACATACTCTTTGGTTCTTTCCGTAAAGTCACGCAGGTATGAAATAAAATAAATCACGACGTTTCGGGCACAACACAAGCGTCCATCATCAGGTGATGATTTATTTTATACCTACGTGACTTTACCGAAAGAACCAAAGAGTATGGATTCTTGCAGTCATGAAAGCTTCAAATCAAGATCTCACAGACCAGTGTAAGGGTTTACGTTTGAGAATTGCCTACGGAAGCAGATACCACAGAACTACCTCTGAACTCCTTTAAAGTGTGATCTACGATCCACACAAGTAGGGGCCAGCACTTTCCCACTCATCCTGTTCGTGGTGTGGCAGTCAAATAAATAATCTGAAATCTCAAAAGTTAGCAATTAAGTACGGTGATAACCGGGCTGAAATTGTGACCTCACTACACTTGCAAAACCAGTTTAATCACAAGCGCATGTCTGGATTTGGAAATAAATTATTCAGAGACAAGCAAAATACATTCCAATTGCAAATTACTGTAGTAATAAAACATAAATACAAATTAACCTAGTAATTGTATAAACATCCCATGTAATTTAGGTATAAATTACCAATTACTTTGAGGTGTTCACATCAGTTACCAATTACCAACGAGAAATATAATAAAATGGCATGCTTAAATTACGCATAATTTAGCTACTGCCCTTCTCCGCCCAGCGTCTCAGCAGCACCAGCTAACCGCTTTGACCTCTGAGCAAAATCTGACTGGCAAGCACAAATAAGTTCACCGTTATTATTTTACATACAGCCATTTTTCATCACGGCGGCTGGCCTGCTTTCGTTCCCGACCAGTTCTGCCCTGGCGCGTGCCGTATGTCACAACACGGCGCCACCACCGCCGCAGAAAGGGGCCCTCCCCTTTGTTGGCAGAAAATGAAAATAAAATGAAAACCGAGAGACACTTGTATTCAAGCTATATCACCCGGGCCCTCTTGGCAGACGCGCACCACAAAGGCCTTTGTAGCCGGTGCCTCGCCCCAGCCCACTCTGCTGGGGCCACTTCTCCTCTTTGGCTTAGATTTCTTTTTTTTTTTACAAGCTCCGCTTTTGTCTAATAATAGTAGTGATGACAATGAATTTAAATAGATGTGAAAACACGACTTTTTTTCACCACGGTTGCAGAGCACAGCTCCGAATGGCCAACTCGCCAAACAGCCAGCTCAGAGCGGTGTAACTGAAGTTGCAACCGATTAGAGATAACACGTTGCTCGAAGTGAGCGAGGTATTTTTATTATTAGAAGAAGTTCATAAAGGAGATGATCAGGGATTCCAAAATTGGACAGAGTGTGAGGAAAGGAGCAGAAAGAAGGCTTTTGACATCCAGTGTGGTTAGGTGGGCGAGTGGTTGAGTGGGTGAGGGAGTGAGAGGGTGAGTTGGTGGGTGAGTTTGAGTGGGAAAGTGAGCGAGTGTGTGACTTTGTGTGCGAGTGAGCGGGTGTGTATGTTGTGATCTGCAGTGTGGTGGTGGTGGTTGAACACAGCATGGATGAGACGAAACAGTCTGTGTAGTAGACAGAATCCTCAACATGGGTGGTGGATTCAATGAATGATGTTCACTGGAGCAGTAACCATGGTCGTAGTAAGAGAAAAGTGATGAGGAGGTGACAGGCCACCAGTGAATAAGTGATGGAAGTGAACATTAAAACGCGTGACAAATGCATTCATGAGGTGGGGGGGGGTAAAACAATGGGCAAATAAATACATATTTCTGGAAGCAGAGCATTCATGGGTTTTAGAATGCTTAACATGGGAGAAACAAAATCTCAAAATCTATGTAATGTGACCTACAGTGCCTATTCATACATTGGGAATTTGAAGTTCGGGAGAGCAGTGGTCTCAATATGTTTACCAATGGCAGCACACAAAAACCATCTCGTTAAATTTGGTTCTGTGCTTAACTCGTGCAAAATTCCCACTACAACAGGCACCGAGCCGACACCATTGAGGGCCTGGGTTCAAGTCTTGGCTCTCAGGGCCCGTGAATAAACCACATCTCAAGTGGATAGTCTCAGGCAGGTGACCAATGTCTGCACAAAATAAACCCATCATCATCAAACACATTATTTGATGATGCTGCGTTAGCAGTGGTAACACAAACTAAACACATTATTTGATGATGCTGCGTTAGCAGTGGTAACACAAACTAAACACATTCGTCAATAACACTGTGGCCTAAAAAAGGAAACATATAATGGGCACCGATTTGGATAAGGAACATTCTTTAAGGCATACAGCACATCATTATAACAAAGTTTGTTTCACATCAATGTGGTTTTATTGGCATGCAAATATTTTTGCATGGCACATTTTATTATTATCATTATTATGCTCAAGACTATTTTCCTGCCAAGTTTTTAACAGTAGGGGGACAATTCTGCTACGTGTCATTAAAATTTAGTAATTTGTAGTTACTTTTTCAGGATGGGAATGTGTGACCAAGATGGCGAGGCAACATGTTGTATGAAGAGAGGAAATAAGTATAACCCGTAAAAACAAAGTTTTTCACTATAAATCCTTTATATGCGTGGCAGCGAACTTAATATAAAGGATTTAAAAATATATTCGCCTGTGGAGGATGCGGGGATCGATCCCGCGACCTTTGGCATGGGAAGCGAGGGCGCTACCAACTGCGCTACTCCGCCACGGCCTGTGGAGGGGTTACGCTCTGGGCTCTTATACTGTGACGTTCAACCAAAGCCAAGAATGAGTTCTATTTGAATATATGTAAAATAATTTTTTTTTGCCTAAAAAGTGTAAAATTTTGGGAATTTTTTTTCACGAACATTAATTGTCTGGCACAACGAGTCTGTGTGGAAAATGTCAGCTCGATTGGATCACGGGAAGTGGATTAAAAAACGACCGAAAGATTTGCACGGTCGTAAGCAAGCACGCAAGCAAGCAAGCATGCGAACTTAATATAAAGGATTTAAAAACCACATGGAATGACCATGGAGAGGCATCAGGGCTGAGACTGAGAGGCAGGGCCTAGAGCAGTGGTTCTTGACCTGGGGTGCACGCACCGCCTTGGAGTGCGAGATGCTCTTTTTGAACACAGCGTTTCAATGTTTTTTTTATTGGAATATTTGCTGGTTTATTCCAGGATGTGTCTGTTGTGCGTCGTCGCTTTGGGATGCTCTGTGTTCATATTTAGTTTGTTGCGGTTGCACCCGACTTAAGAGCCGCATGGCACACAGGGCTATACCTAGTCAATTAAACTTTCTGGGGGTTCGAGACATTGCAAATTATTTTTTTAAGTAAATGTTTTTGAAAGTAATTATCGAAACACAAATTAAGCATGGTCATGTAAATACAACTACTTTGTTTCATCAAACCTATGTATTTATTAACATTAACATGTTTTAACAATTGAGAACCCAAGGGGTGCAAGGCTGCAGTGAAGATTAAGAACCACCGGCCTCGATAGAGGTGGCCCCAGTAGATGAACCATCGACATGAAGAACTGTGGAGACGATGGCCCAGGACAGGAGGGAATGGAAAAAGATGAGCAGGGAGTAGGCATCAGTCCCCATACGAGTGGGATACTAACGCCAGTAAGAAAATGAGGACATTGACTCCAACAACAAAAAATGTAATATTGGAAGAGAATAATAAAAATATACGTGACTTTACCGAAAGAACCAAGAATACGAAACCCTCCAGTCACGAAAGATTTAAATCAAAATTGGAAGAAAAATTAAATTTACGAGGAATAAATGCATCTCATTGTAGCAGCTCTGCCAGGGAGGGTGTGGGCCACCCTTTATCCTCAAGTTTCGCTCACACTGGATCATCTTCTTAAGAGCTACTGTGTCCCCTCCCCCTTTATTGATGGACGGACAGACAGATGGGCGGGCAAATATAATGCATTCAAACTTTCAACCAGTGCCGAAAAGCATGAAAGAGAATGTTGTTGTTCACTGTGGGGGGGGGCGCAGGCACGCACTACTTCTCACGCACCTGCTTCTCCTCCTTGCCGCGTTTCGTCTCCTCCATGAGCTGCTGCTTGATGCGGAAGCCCTCGGCCGCCACCTCCGCCTGCCTGGCCATGTTCTCTCGGTCCTTCTGGCCCAGCTCCCTGGTGGGCGAACAATTCAGGGGGGGGGGACCCCTTGCCTTACTGAGGGCCTACAAGGACTTTCAAACAACTTAGTGAGGCCACGCCGGTTAACACGCACGGCGGTCACTTCCACAGCTGCGGGAGGCAATGAGAGTGACGCAGGTGACTTACCGTGTTGAAATTAGAAACACGGTCGAATTAGAGACACAATCGAGATATCCCCCTCTAATACCTTTAGTAGTGTGATTAAGATGCTCCTAGCAGCACCTCCGATTAGCACGGTTGGCTACATACTATGCGAAAGAAGTTCAACATGCACACGTGCAAGTGTAGAGTCCCATGTGACCGCGGGCCATAGGTTCACCACCGATGTCATACATAACCCTATCACCTTGCCACCATCATTGATGTCAACGGAGAGGCCACGGGAAGTGGTGGATAAGAAGGCAAAACCCTGTAAAACAGCGCTTGACTTGGGACTCGTTGGTGCTGCGCTGGCTGCTCCTGGGGCTCGCAGTGGCTCTCCGTGTTGTTGTTGAACCCCAGTGGCTTTCATCCAGCACCGTGCCGCAGTCTCCCCCGTGTTACTCTTGCACGCTTCTCCGGCCTGATCTCTGACCCAGACTGCTTTCCACCCAAACGTAGTGTTTTCTTGAAATGCTTTTGTATTTAATTTGTTGTCTTGTACACATGTATCCCAAGTTGTGTGTCCCAGGTCTGTCTGACACCAGCCTTAAGTGCCATTTATGGCTAAGCAAGCCTTTACAAATCAAGCATTCAATTTTTGTATTCCAAAGACATCATGCAGTTGCATTGTATTTCACTGCATTTGACATCACAATGAAATCACTAGGGTGCCATGAAAACGTTCCCGACCATAATAAGTAATTTTCATCGTTGAACAAATTACTTAATGATGCCGTGTTAGCAGTGGTGCACAAGAACAATTCTAAACAAACAAAACTAAATTCGTCAATAAAAGCGGATCTTAGAAGAAAAATATATTTTAAAAAGGCGATGATTCAGTTAATGGCCCGTAGCATGTGAAGAATAGGGTTGAGCCTGAATTGTGCATAGACACGTGACCAACATGCACACCAGGTTGTCATCGGTGTCCACAGGGCTGTGCCACGTGGTGGGCAGCAAAGGGCTGTGCAGGAAACTACCAGGTAGTACTGTACTTCTAGGCTCCCAACTCTAGCCCCCCACCGAACTGCAGAGTGAAGCATGGTCATATGACCATCACGACGCGCACGGCGTGGGCAGGCGGACAGATGCGTGCGTTACCTTAGTGGTGTAAGTTCAATGTTTTGCGATAGGCAATTAGTCTTCTGAGCCATCTAACTAAACAACCCAAACCCATGTAACCTTAAGTAGACAAAGCTTCCTTACTTGCACGTGTTCTCACAGACAGCACCACTGTTGTATTCATCCGTGGTGTCACAGCAATCTGCAAGGATCCAGAAAAGACGCGAATATAAACTCGTCGTTGCAAAAAAATTATTGTTTACACGAGCTGTGTCAAACTTAAAAAAATACTTCATGTAGCATCACTATTACCCGCAATTCGTTAACCACGGACTCCCAATCAGATCACACACAATTGTGCTCAAAGGCTGCTTACGTTCCACATTATGAATTCAGAGAGTCTGGGATGGGTTCACCCTCCACACCAACCACGAAGGTCTCTCCTAGCAAAGCCCCAAGTGAACGTCCTCTTCCTATCGCTAAGCCTCAACAGGGTCGGTCAATCTTGACCCAACAGAACTTGCTCATATTTCATGAGTAAACTAAAATGACCTTTATAGGAGTGGAGCAGTCGTGCGGTGGTGCGGTGGTGCAGTGGTAAGCGCACTGCGCTATGAACCCGATGCACCGGCAACTGCCAAGCGTAAAAGTTGCTGTAGGCTGCGGAGCAACGTTGTGTGCAGCAGAGGGCAGAGTTGCACAATCAACTGTTGTACTGCACGTGTATGCTGTGTCTGCTACTCCTTCACCAACCCGGCACGGACCAAGCATGGGCAAAACATCTCCATGACCCGTATGATGCCAAGGGTCCCGTCATCCACGAGTGGATTGGTAAAAGGGCTGTAAAATTCTACTATTACATAATATGCATTTATCATAAACACAGCCAAACCCTGGACCACATCTTCTGCCCGATTCGACCATTTACGGGTAACATCACGGACATTCGCAAAATCGCCGCTGCACTGGCTTAACTCGACGCGAACACAAACCCGCTGCCAATCACCCAAAACCTGCCTCCGACTCCCACCACACAAACAGAGAAGACTCCTAAATAATGGCACACTGCCAATTGACGCGCCGATGAGACTTTCAGGGACAGAACACGTCGCAAAAGGTCTCCCTCCCGGCACTTGGCGCGGCGTCGTACCGCAAATGCCGTCGTTGACGCGCGAGGAGGGGATGTTCTGCGGACGATAGCCCGCGTTGGTGCAGTGGAAGTTTCCGTTGGGGCATGCCGACGTCCCTGTGGAGAGACAGAGAGAGAGACAGAGAGACAGAGACAGAGAAACGCAACAGCAGCACAGAGAGGGAGGCACAGAAAGGGAGACATCCTTGTTTGTAAGCCTTTATGAGCAACCACATGCACAGAGCGTACTTGAGGGATGCCCTAGAAAAACTTGAAGACCCACCTATATATATATTGATGCCTCTCCAACTAAAGTTGACAGTGCTCATGAATTAGTTCTGTCCATCCATTCCTTCCATGTGTGGGATCGCTAGCTACTTTTCCGAAGCTGTTGGGTCGCATCTTCATTGAAGCCAGAGATGCAGAACCTAAGCCCCTTGGGTCACACGCGCTCTTGTAACTGCGTTGTCAGCCCCCGGCGAGGCCTACACTTGTACACAGACAGCACATTGTATCCATAACTGCTGCACTAATCAGGTACTTGGAGGCGGGGGGGGATAATTTAGACCTGACAACAGCAGCGTTTGTGACTTCAGTGTACCCAGTTTATCTGCAGTCTCTCAAGTAATTTCTGAGCACGCAGTGAATAGGGAGTAACAACGCGATCAAAGCTTCGTGGCAATTGACTAATACGTCACCTGTCAAAAATATTTTCAAAGTTCACTCAGCTCTTGTAAGTAAAAGGTCCCCCTCCTCCCCCCCACCTTGCTGTAGGCCCCCCCTCCTTCCCCCCACCTTGCTGTAGCCCCCCCCCCTCCTCCCACCTTGCTTTAGGCAGCACAGCGAGCCGTGCAAATCACCTGGTTCATCGGAGCCATCCTTGCAGTCGCAGTAGTCATCGTTCACACGGTCAAAGGGCATGGTCTTGGAGCCATCAAGGCACGTGAAATCCTTGGTCTCATCATAAAGCGGACGCTCTGGAAACGTGGGAGGAGGGTAAGTGACAGTAGTCAGTTTAACAACGTAGCCTTTCGCGGCCAATATTATTCACAATAAAGTGAGAGAACGTGAACTCAAAAATGAATATCAGTGCCAGTATGTCACAATATTGTTCTACAATGTGGTTTGATTAAAGCGGAGCAAAACTCTGGATGCCAAAAGTGTCCGCCTACTCAGGTTTGCTTGGTCGTTCTGCTCTTCAGCATTAGTAGCCCTGAGAACATGGTGGAAATTCCACATCGCTATGGCGGGGACCAGTCGATGAATCAGGACTAATGTTGACTTCTAACAAAATGGTAGTTGTTTTGTTCACCCTGGAGGATCGGAAGCAGAGAGGACTCCCCAAACAAAATCTTAAGTCACGGCTGTCGTTTTTTTGTGGAAAGCGCTCTGCCACAATTCCAACAGGATAGCTAAAACACAATGATGTTTATGAATGACGAAAATACCGTGATGAGGTTGTTAGCGTGACAACGCAATTAAACATTTTCACTTTTCTAATTAAAACATTACAAAATGGTGAGCGGTGACACAGTGGTTCGTGCATTGCACTGCGACACAAGCGACCTCAAGTTCGACTTAAAGCTTTCGTGACTGCAGGGATTCATCTTCTTGGTTCTTTCGGTAAAGTCACGTAGAAGGGAAATAATAAAATAATAAAAATTAAACATTAAATAATTCTCACGACGTTTCGGCCACAACGCAAGCAGCCGTGATAATTATTTTATTATGTTTTATTTTTATTATTTTACTATTTCCCTTCTACGTGACTTTACCGAAAGAACCGAGAAGAAGCGACCTCAAGTTCGATTCCTGGCAACGTCTAACATCAGTGGCGAGTGCCATCTGAACCAGCCCTGGACTCACCACCCGTATGACCGAACAACCCTCACCACTGGCCCAGCATAGGAAGGTGCCTTCATCTAGCAGTGGTTTGACAAAACAGCTGTACATTGTTATTTATTTTAATGGAAGACAACTAACACTCAAGGAATGATTCAGTGTAATGGGATTCAACATTACAGAATTGCACGGGTCAATCCCACGGCGGATGATGACCTCTTCATGCCGTGTTGGTCGTGGGGGGTGGGGGTTACGTGACCATACTTCACCACGCCGGTCAGTGCGGGTTGGTGAAGCCAGGGAGCAGAGGAGTGGGAGCATAGCCGTACAGTACAACAATGAAAACTTCTTCTGCACTCCGTTCTGCTTGCCACCACCAAACACGCGTAGCCGCAGCCTATAACACCTGCGTTGTGAATGGCGTTCGCCCAAACCAAGCACCTGTCCAGGCTCAACACCCGCTTAGCTTTCGAGATCTGCTGCAAAGAGATGCAGCTCATCGCGGGGGGCGGGAGGGGTCCCACTTAGCCCACGGACACACTTAACCGCATTTAACTCACGTAAACCTCATTGAATGTAAATGCAGCAATAACATTATTTAAACTCTGGGCGCCGAATGTATCGTCACCGACGCCGGTTTCTCCATCCTCTCACCCCCCCCCCCCCACCAATTAACTCCAAAAGCCTCAATTAACTTCACGAGTTAGAGGCGGGCACCGCGGGTTGCACCACCGGCCCACACTGGCCGCGGCTCACATCAGTGGCGCCGACTGGCACCCCGAGGACTAACACAGCGTGGCGGTGGCCTTCATCCAGCAGTGGATAGAGCCAGTGGTGGTGGTGGTGGTTGTGTTGGTGATGGTGGTGGTGGTTGTGTTGGTGATGGTGGTGGTGGTTGTGTTGGTGGTGGTGATGTTGGTGGTGGTGGTTGTGTTGGTGGTGGTGGTTGTGGTGGTGGTGGTTGTGTTGGTGGTGGTGGTTGTGGTGGTAGTTGTGTTGGTGGTGTTGGTGGTGGTGGTTGTGGTGGTGGTGGTGTTGGTGGTGGTGGTGGTGGTTGTGTTGATGGTGGTGGTTGTGTTGATGGTGGTGGTTGTGTTGATGGTGGTGGTTGTGTTGATGGTGGTGGTTGTGTTGGTGGTTGTGGTGGTGGTGGTTGTGGTGGTGGTGGTTGTGTTGGTGGTGGTGGTTGTGTTGGTGGTGGTGGTTGTGTTGGTTGTGGTGGTGGTTGTGTTGGTGGTTGTGGTGGTGGTGGTTGTGTTGGTGGTTGTGATGGTGGTTGTGTTGGTGGTTGTGTTGGTGGCTGTGTTGGTGGTTGTGTTGGTGGTGTTGGTGGTTGTGTTGGTGGTTGTGTTGGTGGTTGTGTTGGTGGTGTTGGTGGTTGTGTTGGTGGTTGTGGTGGTGGTTATGTTGGTGGTTGTGGTGGTTGTGTTGGTGGTGGTTGTGTTGGTGATGGTGGTGGTGGTTGTGGTGGTTGTGTTGGTGGTGGTTGTGGTGGTTGTGTTGGTGGTGGTGGTTGTGTTGGTGGTGGTGGTTGTGTTGGTGGTTGTGGTGGTGGTTGTGTTGGTGGTTGTGGTGGTGGTGGTTGTGGTGGTGGTTGTGGTGGTGGTGGTGGTGGTGGTTGTGTTGGTGGTGGTGGTTGTGGTGGTGGTTGTGTTGGTGGTGGTGGTTGTGGTGGTGGTGGTTGTGGTGGTGGTGGTTGTGGTGGTGGTGGTGGTTGTGGTGGTGGTGGTGGTGTTGGTGGTGGTGGTTGTGTTGGTGGTGGTGGTTGTGTTGGTGGTGGTGGTTGTGGTGGTGGTGGTTGTGTTGGTGGTTGTGGTGGTGGTTGTGTTGGTGGTGGTGGTGGTTGTGGTGGTGGTGGTGGTTGTGGTGGTGGTGGTTGTGTTGGTGGTGGTGGTTGTGGTGGTGGTGGTTGTGGTGGTGGTGTTGGTGGTGGTGGTTGTGTTGGTGGTTGTGTTGGTGGTGGTGGTTGTGTTGGTGGTTGTGGTGCTTGTGTTGGTGGTTGTGTTGGTGGTGGTGGTTGTGTTGGTGGTGGTGGTTGTGTTGGTGGTGGTGGTTGTGTTGGTGGTTGTGTTGACGGTGGTGGTTGTGTTGGTGGTGGTTGTGTTGATGGTGGTGGTTGTGTTGGTGGTGGTTGTGTTGGTGGTGGTGTTGGTGGTTGTGTTGGTGTTGGTGGTTGTGTTGGTGGTGGTGGTGGTTGTGTTGGTGGTGGTGGTTGTGTTGGTGGTGGTGGTTGTGTTGGTGGTTGTGTTGGTGGTGGTTGTGTTGGTGGTGGTGGTTGTGTTGGTGGTGGTGGTGGTTGTGTTGGTGGTGGTGGTTGTGGTGGTGGTGGTTGTGTTGATGGTGGTGGTGGTTGTGGTGGTGGTGGTGGTGAGGCCTACTCCACTCACTCGTCACGGACACGCCGCGAGGTCGTCTCACTTCGGCCGCGGACGCCGCGCAAATGAAAGCGAGGATGAGCGCGAACCTCGGCATCGTTCTCTCAATTCCACGCGAGCGACGACGGCGGTTAAGGAATAAACGACAACAACAAACGCGCGGCACGGGAAGGGATTTTTACATGAAAATAAACGAAGAGATTTCAAAGTAACCAAAATCCGAGTTGACAGCACTGCAACACGGACGTGCCAAGCGGCGAGCTCCTATTGGCTGATAACGCCGCCAACTCGAAGTTAGACGTGCGCTGATTGGTCCACGCAACCCCCCACGTTCTTCCCCCCCTCCCCCATGTGGATTCCACGTGTTTGAGTTGCACCGGATTATAAGACGCACAAGCTTGTGCCCAGTATCAATGAGGTTATACACAACTGGTCTCGCTCACACACACACACAGACAGAAGTGGATAGCCTTAACAGAGTATACTCTTAGGTTTTTCGGTAAAGTCACGGAGGTAAAATAATAAAAGATAAATAATAATAAAATAATAGAAATAAAATAATAAATCACGACGTTTCGGAGGCAACACAAGCTTCCGTCTTCAGGTGGCACCGTCACAGCACGTGCTGTATCAAGTAACGATTAGCTGTATAAAGCCTTAACAGAGTGTCGGGGCAAGTGCTCCTTGCGAGCACCTATGAAGGCCGGCACGGCACACGAGGGGGTGGGGTGGCCAGCACCACGCCCGGCCGCCTTTGTCTCCCTAGTGACGATATTTACACACCGCACCAGGTACTCATTTGAGGCTGAGTCGACCTAGGGGAGGCCCAGAACCGGTTCAGATCATCGTCACTGCAGGTGTTGGCCGTGAGTGGGAATCGAACTCAGATTGCCAGGTTCGTAGCGCAGTGCGCTAACCGCTACACTACCGCTCCCAATACACAGAGACCTGCACAAGTAACTACTCGACTCGTAAATATTATAACATCATAATACAGGTTTTTTTGGGTTAGGGGCCGTCCATAAATGACGTCACGCACCTGGGGGGGGGGGGTGAGACATTTGTGACGATGTGTGACGAGGGGGGGGGTTTGAGAAATGTGACGTTACATCAAAATGCGCAACTTTAAATAAATATAGACGACACGTTCTACTTAATTAAATTGACTTTTTAATAAATGTTTTCTCCTACAACATCAGAGTGCAGCGCCACATTAAATACGCACTACAATGGGGGGGTCTGACTTTTTGTGAAGAAGGGGGGGGGGGGTCAAAAATCGTCCAAAATCGCGTGACGTCATTTATGGACGGCCCTTTATGTCGCGTACATTTGTTGTTAAACCCACACAGTCAATTAGTAAGGTTTGTCACGTAAACAGAACGTGCCAAACGAATAACCCCCAAAAAACCTGTTTTATGGATGATATTGGTCGCGAAAGCCTACGTGTTAAACTGACTATACCACCAATTTAAAAGTTGAATCAACAATATCTCGACATCCGTCAGTCACACCGTGGGCCGTGACGCGGTCTGGCGGGACACATCCACCGCTGCTTCTTGATTTTGCAGAGTTGTCGCGGTTCGATTTCCCAGCGGCTGGCGACGTGCGGTGCGAAAGATGTTCATCGTTAGGGGTGGGGAACCTCCGACCCGCGGGCCGTATAAGGCCCCGCGAAATCATTTGGTGTGGCCCTGCCAAGGCAACCGCAGGCAGGACTCGAAATTCAATCAATCTAGGAGCAAACCTGGAAAAGCAGTTGCGAGTAGCAACATCATCAATACCAGCTAATATCACACGGCTCGCCAAAGAGAAGCAATTCCAGCCATCGCATTAGGGATGAGTTAATTAAATGTTTAACCAAATATAACAGGCTCATTTTTAAGTTGATAATTTTGTATGGCCCGCGAATGATGTTAGAAATATCCAAATGGCTCTTGGCAGGTAAAAGGTTCCCCACCCCTGCCGTAGGTACACGATGCGCGACCGTTTGCTTTTGACCGTGGACGTTAAAGACCCCCCTGACGTCATTTGGCAAGAGTAGGCTATTTGTGTGCCAGCGTCAATGTCCACATGTACCACATTTGAAAATGAATGTTGTACTCATTCGGGGATTATACAGGGGAATCATCGACCCTTCTACTGGCCCCAGGTCTATGTCTCCGGCAAACGAGGCCATCGTGATTGTTGAGAGTTTTCATCTGGTTCGAACAAATTAACGTCGCTTCGCGCATTAAGTAGTTTACGTCGGGGATGCGTTCCCGAAAGGTGCATTACGGCGAATATCGAAACGGCGTGAATCGAAGCGATTTACAGAAAGAGCGGACGATGCTGCCAGCGACGTTAGTGTGGGGGATGTTGAGGCTACACAAATCCGGTGGCGGTGTTAATAACAACGAAACGGCGTTAAATGGGAGCCGTGAATCGAGACGTACTGTGTCTCTATACAATCGTGTTCAGTGCACTCGTCTCGGTATGTTTCTCATATTATTCGACGCATCTTCTGCTTGTTTATCATCCCCCTCCCCCTCTCCCCCATTTCTAATGCACTAGCTATATTACTCATGTATTGCATGGTTGTACCTGTGCTGCATTATAAATGAGAACCTTGTTTGTAATCATCGATACTGGGGTGAAAAATGCGCCACGGTGGCGAGATGTTAACTACCTCCCTTGGTATACAGGAGGTCGTGCGTTCGATCCCCTCTGACGCCTGCTGTATATTTGGAGTTTGCAATTTCTCCCAATGGTCGCGTGGATTTTTCTCCGGGTCTTCTGGTTTTTTCCTCCATATTTAGAAACATGCGTTTAGAGTACTTTGGATACTATAAATATCCACGTGATAAGCCACTTGGTTGAGCTATTTATCATTTGTGGCCAGTTCGTTTCTGAAAAAAAGCTACATAACTCAGTGGGCCTTACCTGGTAAAATAAGTTGGCCGGGCGTGGTGCTGGTCACCCACCCCCTCGTGTGCCGTTCCGGCCTTCATTTGTCTTTTTGTATTAAATTATGTTGAGAGATGTAAATTGCAATGATATTTTAGAAGGGCCTCGCACGCATACGCCAATACACACGCGCAAGGACAAAACCCACAACCGCCATTCACTACTAAGTGAAAGTGATGTAACCACATGGTATTTGTGCCAGGCTAGCTGCACGTTAATTTCAGATTAAATGTCAAAAGCATTTATACCACGGAACAGACCCACTTGCTCTGAGTTTCCTGACAGATGCAACACCTGTGCCAACTTGCTGCATTTTATGCACCCAGAGCTCTGCTCGTTGTTGTGAGCGTCGCTCCTTCGCCCTCCGTTGTTGCTGAAGAGTGGCTGCCTCCAACCGCCCAGAAACGTCCTTCACGAGCTTCCTCCACAGCGCCACAGAGGCGATCTTAACACCGCTGGTACCAGTCATTGGCGAGATCAGTAAGTTTCAAATCCTCGCAATCAGCCCATCTCTTCTGTTCTCTGCCCCTGCCGTGCACGTTTAAGGCAAACAGAAGCTGCTTGGCTATGCGGTGGCTGGGCATGTGGGCTACATGACCCAGCCGACATAGCCTCACCTGCCAGAGGAGCACGCTGATGGGAAGTGTCTGGTTCTTTCATGGATCTGTGAACTCCGCACACAAACCGGCCTGGTTGAACCCAGGATGAATCATAGGCTGGGCCACCCCAAACGCTTTCAAGCCGGCGCAGATGTTCCTCTATAGAGGAGCCGACATTTCACAAGCAAAGAGAAGCGAGATCATAACTGTGTCCGTGAAGACAGACACTTAGACAAAGACAGAGATACCCCGTATAGCCTTCACATACTTTTAGGGCAAGTGCTGTTAGCGAGCACCTATGAAGTCTGGCATGGTACACGAGGAGGGTGGGTGGCCAGTACAAGGCCCGACCGCCTTCGTTTCCGCAGTGGCGATGTTTACACACCGCACCAGGTACTCCTTTAACGCTGAGTCGACCTCGGGGAGGCCCACGACCTGTTCAGATAATCGTCACCGGTGTTGGCCGTGAGCGGGAATGAAACTCGGATCGCCAGGTTTGTAGCGCAACTCACTAACGACTGAGCCACCACTCCACAGACACACAAAAACAGCAACAACAGCGCTTGTGCCAGGCGATGTGCACTTTAAGTCCACGAGACAAAGATCCCCCGTATAGCCTTAACAGACAGTTGGGAAAAGTGCTGTTTGCGAGCACCACCTATGAAGGCCAGCACGGCACACGATGGGGGTGGGTGGCCAGCACACGCATCCACACACACACACACACATGCTCTCATGCACATGCACACTCCAGAACAGCTTCTTTGGAGCCGCCTTCATCAAGCGATTCATATCACGCCAAGTTTTCTTTACAAGTCATTTGAGGTCGGATTAATGTCTGTGTTGCTGTGTGGGTCAGCGGAGTGCATCGTTCAAAGCGCTGCGCTACGAATCTAGCGAAACGAGTTCGATTCCCGCTCACAGCCAACACCAGTGACGATTATCTAAACCGGTCCTAGACCTCCCCTAGGTTGACTCGGCCTCAAATAAGTATCTGGAACGATGTGTGCATATCGTCACTTGGGAGACAAAGGCGGCTGGGTGTTGTGCTGCCTAGCCCCCCTTTCGTGTACAGGAACCAGCTCTCACAGGTGCTTGTTAACAGCACTTGCCCCAACAGTCTGTTAAGTCTATACGGTGATGTTTGTCTTCGTCAGATGGACGTGCGGGCATTCGAATAACAGATACACGAGAGGGATTGCGAACGATCTCAGTTGAGCAGAATTAAAATGTGTGCCGTTTCTTGACACTGCAGTCATTTTAGCACGTTGGTATTCATTCTCAAACCCGAGTACTTAAATTCTCACTCGATATTTCTCGGACCGCTGGAAATAGGCCTGGCTTGGAGTATGTTTTTTTTTTATCAGAATATGGCACGAACAACGAGAGTACAGTTAAGTAAGCATAACCACAATTATAATAATCACAAGATATGACGGCGAGATGGATAGAGATTGCGCCAGAAAAATTCCCTGAACTGCACACTGCTCACGCCTACAAATATCTCTCTCCTTGCTCTGAATTCATTTTCGGATCCACCTTTGCCCAATATATCTCTTAACTCAATGGGCTCTCTCACCTGCTCGAGTAAAGGACGTCAATCAAGCAATATAAACACACCAGGAGCACACGCACACAATGCGACCCCGTGTCCTGACACTACAGAATGCAGAAATGAAAGATGAACTTTATAAACATCGAGTAGCCATCGCGCGGCTAAAAAAAAAAATTGCAAAACATTTTTTTTTTCTAAAATAAAATAACAAGCCGACGGCCTCCCCTTTGCGGGCCATTCAAACTCATCTTTGTCCCCCCCCCACTCCTGTCATCGACTCTTTACGAGAAAGGACATGAGTAGCCCATCACAATGACTTCACGTGCACCGATGTTCTAATGTTCGTTGCAATGCCAGTGATGTGGGAGCGTGCGAGTTCAATTCCCGGTCACGGCTAACATCGGCAGCCGGTGACAACCGAACAGCTTCTGCGCTGTCCCGTCCGAGGTTGACGTCTCAAAGCTGCGTCGATGCGTAAGCATCAGTAGTGCGAAGACAAAGGCGAGCGCGGGTATCGTGTTGAGCAAACCATCGCTAATCTCGTGCGCCCTGCCCGGCCTTCATAGGTGCTCGCTAACAGCACTTGCCCCTACAGTTTAGTAAGGCTACTTGGGGGATCTCTGTCTTTGTGTGCCGTGCTGGGTGGGGAGCGGTAGTGTAGTGGTTAGCGCGCGCTGCGCTATGAACCTGGCGACCCGAGTTCGATTCCTGCTCACGGCCAAAATCAGTGTCGATTATCTGAACCAGTCCTGGATCTCCCCTAGGTCGACTCAGCCTCAAATGAGTAGCTGGTGCGGTGTGTAAACATTGCCACTGGGGAGACAAAGGCGGCCGGGCGTGGTGCTGGCTACCTACCCGCTCGTACACTGACCTTCATAGGTGCTCGCTAACAGCACTTGCTCCAACAGTCAATTAATGCTATACGGGTGGGTCTTTGTTTGTGTGTATATGAGTCGACATCGCTACTAGGGAGACAAAGGCGGTCGGGCGTCATGCTGGCCACCCACCCCCTCGTGTACCATTGCCGGCCTTCGTAGGTGCTCGCTAACGGCACTCGCCCCAACAGTCTGTGAAGTCTATACGGTGATGTTTGTCTAGTGTGTGTCAAGTTTTGTTCGTGCATGTATGGGTCCTATAGATAAATTACAGAACCCCATCATACTCTAACGGTAGCGTGTAATGTGAGATGTTCATAGCTACCGTGCAGCCTATAGGCTAAAAACAACAGCGTCTTTGTGTGTATGTTGGTGGGGAGAGGTGAGGAGCGGTGGAGCAGCGGTTAGCGCACTACGCGACGAACCCATCCCACCCGGGCTCGATTCCTGCTCACGACCAATACGTGACCAAAATCTGAACAGGTTCTGGGCATCCCCTAGGTCGACTCAGACTCAAATGAGTAACTGGTGCGGTGTGTCGTAAACCTCGCCACTAGGGAGACAAAGGCGCCCAACCGGTCGATGGTGGTGCTGGCTACCTTACTCAGAGGTCTGAAATTAATAGGTGCTCGCTAACAGAACTTCCGATTAGGTGATTGTCATTGTATTTTTTGTCTGTGAATCACTTGCCGCAAAATTATGTTAAAGGCTACCGGGGGGAGCTTTGTCCTTGTATGTGTGTGCACACAACATTATACTCTTAGGTTTTTTCGGTAAAGTTACGTAAGTAAAAATAAATAATGAAAATAGAATAGACATAATAATAGAAATAAAATAATACATCACAGTGTTTTATTATTTTATTTCTACTATTATTTATATAAAAAAAAATTTTATTTATTTAATTTATTTATTTTTACCTACGTGACTTACCAAAAAAGTCGAAGAGTATGAATCCTTGCAGTCACGAAAGCTTCAAATCTAGAACACACAACATTAGTTAATGACAGGAAAAATCTAATTAGATGTATAATGATCAATTTATAAGAAACTCAACAGATTCGTCCACAATACTGTGGACTTAAAAATGGAAAATATATACGAGGTAACGTTTTGGGCAATGACCCTTATTTACAGCACTTTACATATATAATTACACTATGTAACACATTTTTTTGTTCCTGGGTAGTAAGTGTTATTTCGTAATTGCTTTTGCCTAAAAATTATAGAAATGGCTATTATTCCCCACAAACTTTGCTTTTGTGACCAGGACAGTGATATTTAGAAATTTACTTATTTTCAATGAGAAAACGGGCGAATTTGTGTCTTTTCATTCACGTAAAGTCAGAAAAAAACAGCATATGAATCAAAATTAACATGGATTTATACTAAAGTAATACAAAATTACTACAAAAGATTTATAAGTGAGATTTACGATTATACTGTAAATAACTTTCACGAATCAGCCCCCAAATGTAGTCTCCCATCATGTTCTCGTTGTACTGTCCTTGGTAGCGGCGTTCAAAGTCCAGTATATCCTGGTGGAAGCGTTCGCCTTGCTCCTCCGAGTACGCTTGTTCTTGAATTTATCAAGATGAGCATCAAGGATATGGACTTTGAGGGACATCCTACATCCTACAGCCATAGTTCTTCACCAGAGTCGCAACCAACTCCACGTAGTTTTCGACTTTGTGATTGCCCAGGAAGCCCCGAACCACTGCGACAAAGCTGTTCCAAGCCGCTTTCTCCTTACTCGTGAGCTTCTTGGGGAATTCGTTGCACTCCAGGATCTTCTTTATCTCTGGTCCGACGAAGACACCGGCTTTGACCTTTGCCTCAGACAGCTTATGGAAGAAGTATTGAAGGTACTTGAAGACTGCCGACTCCTTATCTTCAGCTCTGACAAATTTTTCACAGGGCCCAATTTGATGTGCAGTGGTGGCATCATCGCCTTCTGGGGGTCCACCAGTGGCTCCCACTTGACGTTGTTCCTCCCCACAGAGAACTCGGTCTGCTGTGGCCAGTCCCGCCTGTGGTAGTGTGCCTTGGTGTCCCTGCTGTCCCAAAGGCAAAGATAGCAGGGAAACTTGGTAAAACCGCCTTGGAGACCCATCAGGAATGCCGCCATTTTGAAGTTTCCAATGACCGTACTCACCATAGGTTTTCCCCTTTTTTCTGGCAACAAAACAGGTGTTAAGATGTTAAAACACCAAACTGAAACCTTTTACAAGGAATTATGTCTGCATTAACCACAATACTTGTGGTCAGAATGTTGTGGTCAGAGTACTTTTTTGTTTGCGTTCAAACCACAAGTATTGTGGTTAATGCAGACATGATTATTTGTAAAAGGTTTCAGTTTGGTGTTTTAACATCTCAACACAACTGTTTTGTTGCCAGAAAAAAGGGGAAAACCTATTCTCATATTTTTGTACTGGCAAAGGAGGTCCCATGATGTACTCATCATACTCCAAGGCGTCCAGCAAGGTCCTGATGTTGTTGTAATCCTCTTTGAGGTGCACCGAGTGAGCCAGGGGAAGAGACGGTGCAGCACGGTTTTGAGGCTCCTGGATGAGCAGTCAATGAAGAGGCGCCACTCATTCTGGTTACTGGCGATTATGATTACTTCGAACAGACTGGTCACATTGTGGAAGAAGCAGAGCCCATCTTGACGGGTGAAGAAGCTGCAAAAAGGTTGGTGATGCTTCCTCTGATCTGCGACTTGGACACTTTCATCCGACAAGTTCCACTGCTTGAGCCTAGACGTCAAAAGCTCGACATTTGACTTGGTGAGACCAAGATCTCTAAGGTATTTTTGTTTGGGGTAGTATGGGTTTCTTTCCTCAGCTCTACCTCTGAAATTGTCATCTGGATCTACAACGTTTTCCTCACTCTCTGACTTGCTGTTCTCTTTTAAAGATGGCTGCTCTCTCTCCGGAGGAGTGGGTACGGGGAGCTCATGACAGTGTGGCACCGGGGCGATGGATGAAGTAAGGTCCGGATACGTGACAGCAGGTGCTTTCTTGTCAGTTCAACGTTTGGAAGGGTCCAACTTGAGTGGTTCGTGGGTTCCCGCCAAATTCTTGGAATAGCGAACTTCATGGCTCTATTTTCCCCTCTATACCATCCTATAAAAATACAGTTATTTCACCCATGACTAATGTGTAAGATATTCTCCCAACATTTTTCATACATTATATATGTTTTCAATAACATTTAAAATAAAAAAAACATTTTAAAATTAAAAACTTTTATTATCTTTTTTTTTTACAAATTTTACAACGTAAAATTCAGAGCAACAATTGTCCATCTTATCTTTCAGAGTTTTTTTGCATTGCTCGCAGGTGAAATGAGGTGCCCAGGGTTTGTCTTGATCCCCGACAGGCATGCCGAAATATGCGTTGTCGGCCTCACACATCTGAGCAGATGCTTCCACAGAGTACTTTTTTGCTCTTGTCTTGATAAATTGGCCGCAGACGTAGCAAAATGCGTCTGCCCGATCATTGCAGCCTCTTGATGCCATCTCATAAAAATGCAGAAATGTATCCACTTAGGCAGCTGGAACTAAACTGAACTGGTGGGCTTAAGGCCCCTGTATTTATACTATTTATATTACTGGAAAGTTCTAGAATGTTCTAGAAGTTGCTCCAAGTTTACTCAGCACTGAATCTATCTGGAATGTTCTGGAAAATAGGTAAATTTAAAAATATAACTTTCCTGGTCACAAAAGCAAAGTTTGTGGGGAATAATAGCCATATTCTGTACTTTTAAGGCATAAGCAATTTACTACTATAATGAGCCAAGAATGTCAGTGTGTCCCGTGCATGACGTCACTCCACGTTGGCCAGCCCCCTCATTAATAATCATGAACAGGTTACCTCCTCCACATGGACCCCCTCACCACTCATTAATAATCATGAGCGAGTGACGTCACTCAACATGTAGCACCCCCACCCCCCACTCATTAATAATCATGAACAGGTTACCTCCTCCACCTGGACCCCCTCCCTCATTAATAATCATGAGCGAGTGACATCACTCAACATGTAGCACCCCCACCCCCCACTCATTAATAATCATGAACAGGTTACCTCCTCCACCTGGACCCCCTCCCTCATTAATAATCATGAGCGAGTGACGTCACTCAACATGTAGCACCCCCACCCCCCACTCATTAATAATCATGAACAGGTTACCTCCTCCACCTGGACCCCCTCACCACTCATTAATAATCATGAGCGAGTGACGTCACTCCACATGTAGCACCCCCCCCCCCAACTCATTAATAATTATGAAGAGGTGACGTCTTCCAAATGGACACCCACCCTCCAGTAATATTAATTAGCGGGTCATGTCACTCCACATGGGGGGGGCGAGGCGCCTCCTCCCCACCTCCTCGGCATCAACTCACAACCCTCACTACAAAGGCAGAACCCTCACGTCACGCGATCTCCGTAACGCTGTTGAGACATAGAAGTAAGAAGAACGTCATGATGAACAAGGGATTATAACCTTTAAATGAAATAGTGCTGTGTCACCGCGGCCTTACAAATTGCACACGCATTGATGCAATGAATGTCACGTCACAGTCCGCTTTTCGCTTTGGAAGTTTCAGATTTACTGCAATACACCCGTCCTTGGACGGGCAAAAGGCTACTTAGGAAATAACACTTACAACCCAGGAACAAAACAAATAATTGTTACACAGTGTTATCTACGTTTTTTTTCAAAAGCCGCAGAGTGCCATTGATGCAATGTGTTGAGTGGTTAATTGTGCACCACTGACAAAGCAGCAACAGCAGCAGTGACGGCGGCATCACCAAATATTGTATCCCACGTGTCCCTCTTCTTCTTCCGAGCGTGCGCGCCTCCACGCGCTTCTTTGCACCCTCTTCCGTTTCTGTTCAATGCCCTAATCCAAAATCCCAACCGGGCAATTCGCATTGCACTCAATAAATATCATACCCCCCCGCCACCTCCTAATAAATGGTGCGGCTGCGTCGTCACCGCACGATTCGAATGATGTCGTCGGATCGAGTCTCGCGGGGCGCTGTAGTGGCCTCGTGCTTTATTCAATACACTTTTTAAAAATCTCATACTTTCGAAGAACCAACGCCCGCTTCGAACGCAATGAGCAACCACTAATTATTTGGTGCCACCCGTCCGCTGGCAAGTGGTGCACAAAATTGACATTTCATAAAAAAAAATTTTGCTGTCTGGCCGTCTGGTAGGACGTCAGGTTCGGAGGGACGTACGAACAGACAGTTACAGCCAAAGTACGTGCGGGTTGCTTGTAAGAGAACAACAAAAACAACTCAACACACTCGTCAATAACACTGCGTGCGTGTCCTTAAAAGTCGAAAAAAATATATATAACAGGCGACGTTTCGGGCAACGGGTCATTTTCATAAGCACGTGACTATAATAACCGCGGCGAGTGGACCACATTCGGCGGCGCGTCTCCGCCACGGTTATTGGAACCGGTACCCCCCCCCCTCGCGTCGCTAACCCTGAACACCGACGACGACTACGACAACACCGCCACCGCCTCCGCCTCGTGCTGAGCGTCGTGTTTGTGGTGGAGGCCCAACTCGACAATGGCTCGCACCTAATTCAAGTGCGCGCGCGCGTCGCTGTTTGCTCGCCCGCACGCCAGATGAAGGTCAGGGCGCCGTGGGGCCCCCCGGCCTCCCGCCTTGACGCACAAAGCGAGATAAATAACACGGATTGACAAATGGCTGCGAGAGGAAGAAGAGCACACATACATACATATATCACATGCATATATGAGTTTAAATAAGGTCGAGTGTGTGCGCGCGCTCCGGTGTAATGTCTCCACTGGTAGCTGCAGGAGGGAGTTTGCCGGTTGTTTTCACTCGTGTGCCGTGTGTTGGTGTGTCTGTGTGTGTAGGGCTGTGCGTGTGCCGGCCTTCAGTGATGCTTCTCGCCGACATCACTTGTGCCGAGAGGCTGTTGAAGGCGGCTTTACGGGGAGGATCTTTATCCTCGTGGGGAGCTGAGTTGCCCCAGGCGATCCACCCACTCGTGTGTCGTTCCCGTGTTCATTGGTTCTATTCGCTAACAGCACTTGCCCCAACAGTCTGTTAGGGCTACACGGGGGAACTTTGCGTCTGTAGTCGAGCTGATGACCCTCCTTTCGATCATCAGTGACCAGTATTATCTGAAACGCGTCCTGGGCCACCCCTAGGTCGGCTCAGTCTGGAGTGCATAATAAGTGGGGAGCGATGCTCTAAGCATGATCATTGCAGACACAAAGGGCGATGTGCTGGCCTTAATAGATGCGCTGGCCTTAATAGATGCTCGCTAACTGCACTTGTCCTGAAGTTTGTGTAGGCTACACGGAGGATCTATATCTCTATGTAGAGGAGGGGTGGGGAACGTCCGGCCCGCGGGCCATATGAGGCCCGCGAAATCATTTGGTGTGGCCCTGCCAAGGCAACCGCAGGCGGGAATCGAAATTCAATAAATCTAGGAGCAAACCTGGAAAAGCAGTTGCGAGTAGCAACATCATCAATACCAGCTAATATCACACGCCTCGTCAAAGAGAAGCAGTTCCAGCCATCACATTAGGGGTGAGTTAATTAAATGTTTGACCAAATATAAAGGGCTAATTTTTAAGTTGATAATTTTGTATGGCCCGCGAATGATGTTATAAATATCCAAATGACCCTTGGCAGAAAAAAGGTTCCCCGCCCCTGGTGTAGAGGGAATGTTACGCTCTCAAAGCCCCGTTGCGTCCGTGTCGATCCAGGTCATCATCCCTATGGGGTGAGAAAAAAATTAGTACCACTTTGTGCAAGAGTCAACGCTGGGCGTCCTTTGGGAGCGTGGAATCAACACCGCTGGCTGAAGGCCGACAGCAAAGATGAACGCCGCTCCAAATGTGATTGAACGTTATCACACTGTTTAGCATCGCCAGCAATCTAGAAACATCACCGCCAGCAATACCATCAATGCTTCATCATCATCATTGTCATCATCGTGGATCTGTTATCATCACTCCTGCAATCTTCAAAATCACCACCAAAATGATCATCAAATTCATTGTCGTATTCATCATGACCACCAGCACTCCAACTATCAACCGTCTTCATAATAACCATCACATATTTCAACATCATCGCAAACAATTATCATCACTACCACATCTTCATAATTCCCACCGCAATCTTCATCGTCGTAATAATCGCGACCACCACTATCGTCGCCACCAACACCACATGTCCGCCGTTGAGGCCAACGGCGAGTGACCTTTGAACCGGCCCGCACGGACCAGCGAGGTGAAGTATGGTCAAATAACACCCACGAACCACGCGGCGTGGGGATGCCCTCACCCAGCAGTGGCTTAAACAAAAGGGCTGTGCACAATCTCGGGACTTCCGAACGCTCATTATGTGCTATAAAAAGAGGGCCATTGACCGAAACGTCGCCGACCATTATTTATTTATTTTAAAGCCCACAGTGTTATTGATTAATGTGTTGAGTTTGTGTTGTCGTTTGAGCGGAGTCAACGGTGACTTGGAGGTCTAAACCAGCACCGACACAAGCGCGGTAGCAGCAGAGGGCGCTATGCCTTCAATGACTGTGAAATCTCAATCCTTGCATTAACGACCCGGTTCATTTCAATGGATCATCATCATCATGACTGCTGGATGAAGGCCTCCCCCCCCTCCCCACACTGCCACTGCTGCCCTAGAGCCGATTTTGCCGTTCGTTTAGTTTTTGAAGTGTTGTTAAGCCAGCTGGCCACGATTGGGAAGAAACACCGTGCACGCTTTTCACCCAGACATCTGGTGAGCAGCACAGACTGAGAGTTTCTAAGCTGACATTTAAACTACACGATATCGTATTCAAGAATCACAATTAGGAGATAAATAACATATACTATTAATGAGAAAAACAATTGCTTAAAATCTAATTAATCACATCGCTCCATCTCCTCCATGTCTGGTCCTACCCAAGCCCGTTCGCCTTCTTTCCGTGACGCTCCAATGCAATATATTCCCCCGCGCATTGGATATAAGGCGATGAATGTATAAGGGAACATCTTTCTTTATAATAGGGATACGAATTGTATAAAACACGATCGAGCGAACGGAACTACTCTTTGGTTCTTTCGGTTAAGAACTTAACCGAAAGAACCAAAGAATAATTCCTGCAGTCACGAAAGCTCCAAAATTAAGATTGAACGGAACTACGTTGCGTGAGTTGGAATAAGCGGTTGTACGGCTGCCTCGGCGTAGTATCACACAAGGCCGTGGGATGCTGCTGGATGCTTCTAGATGCTACCCACGCGCCTCGGTCTTTGTTCAGCCTGCGTACGCATCTCACGTGTTATCGCGGACTGTGCTTTAGCCTATATTATTTATTAAAACGCGATTTTTCCATAACGCAGTGTTTTTCGGGAACGCAACTACCGCACTACAGGAGACCAGACTGTATTCTCAGCGTAATTCCAAGCGTGCAATTATATATTATCTCAATTGTTATTTGTTTTTATCATTGCCAATGCTTCAGAGCGGCTACCATGCATTGGTTGAACGATGTGCATTGATTGGTGCTTTTTGCAGGTGTATCTGATGATGGCGATTCGCCAGTGGGTATGTTGGTATGTTGACTTAATCGAGTTCATATGTTACAAAAATAACTCATTCCTACTCACGTTTGACACCTCGATTGAATAAATGTGGCCCCCGATCCGCCTTTAACAACGCATGCAAGTTTTCGTTTTAAAACTTTCGTGACTGCAGGGATTCATATTCTTGGTTCTTTCGGTAAAGTCACGTAGAAGGGAAATAATAAAATAAAAAATATATAAAAAATAAAAAACATCGTAACATTGTATTATTTTTATTATTTTATCATTTCCCTTCTACGTGACTTTACCGAAAGAACCAAGAAAACGCATGCAATGTAATGTTATTATTTTTGTTTTATTTGACCAGCTAAGGGCCACTGAGCTTTCAAGCTATTTTCATAAGTGACCAGGCCACAAATGACTTGCACAAGATGATGGCTCATCTTGAGGAAATTTACAGCAGCAGCCAAATACTGTATTCGCGTGTTTATACCTTTAGAGGGAAAAACCGGAGGACCCGGATAAAAATCCAGGCGATCAAGGGGAAAAAATGCAAACGCCAAATATACAGCAGGCATCCGGGTCCGGATTGAACCTACGACCTCCTGCGTACCAGACGAGGTAGTTAAAATCTCGCCACCGATTAGTTTAAATCGCGTCATTCATAAAAACAAAAATGCATCTCGCAGTCGCTGAGGAACTACAGAGCTCGAAGGCAGCAATTGCCCAAACTCTGGGCTCCTCTGCATGTTACGATGTTTTAAGCCTATTCATGAGTGCTTATTCACGTGCGTGGAAATCGCAGCAGAAGGGACAGATGGAGATTAGTCCGCACTTCACTGGACCGCCTTCCCAACGGGAAGGGAATTTTCTCAACATTCGTGTGTGGTGATCCACCAGCCCTCTCTGCCACCTCGACAGTGCTGGCTTAGAGGTCACGTGCAGCACAGCCACCAATTAATGTTGTAATAACGTGACGGGTATAATCTTGATTTGAAGCTTTCGTGACTGCAGGACTCCATACTCTTTCGCCACATAAATAACCTCTTGTTGTAACAGCTCTCTCGTTGGCTCAGCAGTTCCACTGCTGGATTATATTTTCCCGCCTGAGGACGACCGCTTGTGTTGCCATCGAAATGTCGTGATATATCTTTTTTATTTAATATTTATTTACCTACGTGACTTTACCGAAAAACCCAAAAAGTATGTGATTGGTATAAATGTATACTCTTAGTTCTTTCGGTAAAGTCACGTAGGTAAAATTAATAAAAAAAATAAAACAATAAAAATCACGACGTTTCGGATGCAACACAAGCTTCCGTCTTCAGGTGTGACGGTTTCACCTGAAGACGGAAGCTTGTGTTGCCTCCGAAACGTCGTGATTTTTATTGTTTTATTTTTTATTAATTTTACCTACGTGACTTTACCGAAAGAACTAAGAGTATGAATCCTTGCAGTCACGAAAGCTTCAAATCTAGAATGGTATAAATGTGTTTTTTAAATTTGCATCCATCCAACAAGAATTTGTGTTTTGCTTCGCAAAGTTGCACATGCTAATGGGAAGTCGATGCAATTATAACGTTTATAAGTAGAAGGAAAAATAATCGTATTTACAAATGTATTTACATGATTTGTATTATTCGTTTTCATCGTGTATTCTGCCTGCGTTCATCATACGTTTCACTCGCGAATTATTAAACCCACTCACCAACTTGCGAATGAGAAGTTATTGAAATCGCTCAGCTTAGGATTTGCGTATTTTGAGAGATGTTCAGATTTCTAAAAACAATAAAGTTAAATTAGTAAAAAAAGTTTGGAATTGTTTAAGATAAGAGTATGCATAAGGAAGTTGTGTTTGTTGAAATAGTACATATTTAGAATGCTGTGATCAGCTGATTAAATCAGAGGATGTTTAAATCATATAAGCGGCTTTCTTTTTTACGTCTTCAACTTGTTCCAATTTCGCCCACCGCATCATTGCTTAAGGTGAACCAATCTAAATCTCGGCAACCACAATAACAAGACGCGCCATCTTTTCGAATTTCAAGAACCGCAATGCAGTCTGGGTAACGCCACGAAGCAGTCCTTGTAGAGCCGCATGCGGATCCGGCTCCGCAGGTTCGGGGCCGTCCATAAATGACGTCTCGCGATTTTGGACGATTTTTGACCCCCTCCCCCCCTCCTAGTCACACAGCGTCACAAAAAGTCAGACCCCCCCCTCAAATATGACGTCACAAAGCTCTGACCCCCCCCCCCCCCATAAAAAAAACATGCTTCAAATTGTTTTAAACTATTGTCATTGTAGTGCGTACTTAATGTGGCGCTGCACTCTGATGTTGTAGGGGAAAACATTTACATAAACATCTATTTAATTAAGTAGAACGTGTTGTCTAAATTTATTTAAAATTGCGCATTTTTATGTGAAGTCACATTTCTCAACCCCCCCCCCCCTCGTCACACATCGTCACAAATGTCTGACCCTCCCAACCCCCCCAGGTGCGTGACGTCATTTATGGACTGCCCCTTACCGACCCCCTGACTCAGAGCCACGTGACCCCCGTGTTCCATGGTTGTTGCACGGGACATCATCCAAGCCTCTCCCCTCGTGGTCGCGTTCATCCGCCACCCGGCAGAGGTCGCCCACCATCGCACTCCACGCTGTGCAAAAAGACTCAACACGATCCCGGCGATCCGAGTTCGATGCCCGCTCACGGCCACAAATGCCACTGACGATTATCTGAACGAGTCCTGGGCCTTCTCCCCGAGGTCGACTCGAGCTCAAATGAGCACCTGGTGCCGTGTGGAAACATCACCCGAAGAAGACCTGAAGAAGACCGCTTGTGTTGCGATCGAAACGGCGTGGGTTTGTTGCTTTTCATTAGGATTTTTGTTTTCTATCTACGTGACTTTACCGAAAGAAACAAGAATATGAATTCCTGCAGTCACGAAAGTTTAAAATCTATAGGGGAATATTTGTCTTTGTGGCTTCAACAGGAAAAATCTACATAATTGGCGACCCTTCTTCATAGCACACACTGGTGATTGTTTTCTGATTTGCAAACCTTTTTTTACTAATCATAGTTGGAGGGTATCCAGATTGCACGCAAAACCATATGCAATGCATTCTAGATTTGAAGCTTTCGTTACTGCAAGGATTCATACTCTTAGGTTTTTTTCGGTAAAGTCACGTAGGTAAAAAATAAAATAAAAAATTAGTAAAAGTAATAATAGAAATAAAATAAAATAGTAAATCCCCAACTTGCGAATTTTATTTCTATTATTACTTTTAGTAAAATTTATTTTATTTTTTACCTACGTGACTTTACCGAAAAAACCTGAGAGTACATATGCAATGCAGTCACTTGCGTGGCATGCAGTCCGGGCTGAAACCGTCAGCTCGCTACATTTGAGAACCCAGTTTAACCACGGATTTGACTGATCCACCTCCAAGATTCGAACTCAATGATGTCAGCTCGGTGCTCTGACCTCTGAACCGTGCGGTCACCTCCGAGTCCTCAATGCCTCATCAACGTCTTTTCTGCCCACACCATCGATGACCTTTCGCTCAGTGGGAGGTCACCAGTGGTGTAGTAACGACATTATCAGCTCTGGGCGTGTGGAAATCGGTCAGGTGAGGCCCAATATTTGATTTGTCTCGCACGGTCGCACCCAGGCTATCGTATATCTCGGCTCCTCTTGCCCTAATCACACCGTTACGCTCACGGTCTCGAGCATTTAACGCTGTAAGGGCGCTCCTTCTTCACATAATACAGCCCCTACAGCTCCGTGGTACCTCTATGCAATATAATTGACGAGTATCTAATAAAATAAATATTCCAGAAATTGGAGTTCTATGTCCAATGTTCTTTTTACTCAAGTCACATGGTGGTTGTCAAGGAGGCCCCAACTCGTAGCTTTGGCCACCAGTGGAAGCCAAGGTTCCCCATGCCCCCCTACGCTAGTTACGCTACTGAAGGTCACTCATTATCCTCTGCTGCCTTCATAGTCTAAATCTCCCCGAGTCGTCCGTGGGTGTCGGCAGCCTGCCCATGCGAGATTCCAGGTTTCAAGACCGTTCCCTTTCCTCCTCTGCCTTACAATTGGGTGCTTCTGCAGAATAAATGTGCCCACTGTTTCCATGCACCCGCATGGACGAGGTACAATTGCAAATCTGTCTTGTGTTGTCGTATTGCCACGGGTGTCTACACAAACCAGTTCCCTTACCTCGCGAGCGTCTCGCGTTGCGCTATAAGCGTGGGCAACGGCGTCACGCGGCTCGAGTAACGCGCAACCCGATGTCGTTACATCATCATCAGCAGCAGCACCATCATCATCATCGCTCTGGCTCCACACCCAGGGTCGCCCAGAGGATGGCGGGGCGAGGGTCGAATTGGGCACCGAAGCCTCCCACCTCCCATTAGCACGGTGGGCCACGCACGGTGTGAAAGAAGTTTAACACACAGACATACACAAAGGAGAGGGCCCCTTCGACGGGGCCTGTGTTTTTGTCGCCAATAATGACAGCAGGATAACAAAACGCGGAATTCCACGGAAAACACACGGAGGGCGACGATCAAGTGTAACGCATCGAGAATTCTGTTGCCCCCAATTCGTCAAACTGGGTCGCATCACGCCACGTGAGCGGCGGGACTGGGCCACGTGCGCGTGCATCTGTGGGGCCCTCGCCGCGTTGGCTGCCCGTGTCAGACGACACCGCGGCGGCGCGCGCGGCGCTGTTCGTTATTTAACGTCCTTCTCGCCCGCACGAGATAGCGATCTGGCGGAGTAATCACCCGCAGTGCGGACGCTGGCGCGGTGGGAGGTGGCGCGCGGAAGAAGAGGATGAGAGGGGGTGAATGTGATGATGATGGTGGTGGTGATAATGGTGGTGGTTGTCATTGTGGTGGTGATAAAGGGGTGGGGGGGGGGGGGCGGTGGCGCAGTGGTTAGCGCTACGCTACTGAACCCGGCGATTCAAGTTCAATTCCCGCGCTCACGGCCGATACCAGTGACGATTATCTTAACCGGTGCAGGGCTACCCCCAGGTCGACTCAAATGAGTAGCTGGTGCGATGTGTAAACGTTGCCTCTAGGTAGTGGTGGTGGCTGTGCTGCAGGTGGTGGTGGTGGTGGTTGTGCTGCAGGTGGTAGTGGTGGATGTTGTGCTGCAGGTGGTAATGGTGGTGGTTGTGCTGCAGGTGGTGGTGGTGGTCAGTGCCGGATTATCCGAGTAGCAAAACTAAGTGGCCCGCGCAAATTGCTTTCAAGCGATCAATTCCGGTTCAGTGATTCTGCACTTGCTCTATTACTATAGTACTATACTGCCTTCAACTGTAATGAACGACTGGTTGTTTAAGGTGAGCGATTTGTCGTATTATCTGTCTGTATAGAAAACGAAAAAATACAGTGACTTTACTATGCAAGTAAAAAAATGTGTAATATTTACGTGTTCTTATTTATTTAGGGCCCCTTCGTAGCATACGCTTCATCCGGCACTGGTGGTGGCGACGGTGCTGCTGGTAGGTGGAGAATTAGCCACACCGCTCGTATGGTGGGGGGGGGGGCTGTGAGTACAAGAGGCGGGGCTGGGAAGCTAATGGCTGTGTGGGGCAGCATTTTCGCTTTAACCTCAGATGACCCCGCCTGCTCCGCTGGCCGGCTGAGCCCCAGTTTATCCGCGCGCGCGTCAGGGCCACCGCGACTCGCGCCTTCATTTTAACTCCTCGGACTGAACAAATAATGCACGGGGAAGATCCGAGACGTCTCCCGTTTAGCTTTGCGGGCCATGGGAGAGGGGGCGAGTGCTGTTAGCGAGCCCCTATTAAGGGCAGCACACATGACAATGGATGCGGTTGTGGATAGAACGACAACCGACCGCCTTTGTCTCCCCCACTTCTGATGTTTAAATCCCGCACCACGTGCTCATCACATAAGGCCGAGTTGATTGAACTGCTCGGGGGAGGCTGAGTCGACCTAGGGGAGGCCCAGAACCGGTTCAAATAATCGCCACCGGTGTTGGCCGTGAGCGGGAATCCAACCCGGGTCGCCAGGTTCGTAGCGCAGCACGCGCTCACCACTACACTACCGCTCCCCCCACACATACACACACACGCAATCCACGACACGCACAAACACAGGTATAGGTTGGTCCCCGTGTTGCCGTTAGCGAGCACCCTTTTTTGAGGTCGGAACAGCGCGCGTGCGCTCACCAGGCGCATGGGTTCTGCCCGCCGGGTGATGGTGCGCTCGTGTAAGTCAGCGCTTCGCAGGAGCTTACGCTCGAGTGACATTATACATATTGCAAGATTTATCTGCGGGAAATTGGAGATAACCTCCCAGCACACACCGCGCCAGAGATTACGACTTCTCGCCTCCGCTAATTCCCTTTTAATTGCGCGGAGCACACGCAAGTGGTGGGAGGGGATGGGGTTGGGGGTGGGGGGGATATTTATTTATTTATGTGGGGATAGTTTATTTTTTCTTTCGAGTTTATTTGCTTCATATTGCCCACAGCGCCCCGCCCCGCCCCCAACGGACACACCAACGCAGCGCCAGCCACGACCACCAGCCTGTGTGGTGCGCGCTTGTCTGCGTGGCTGCGCGTACGGTAACTGATTGTGTGTATGCGTGCGTCTGAGACTGTTCGTGTCCCACCCATTGGTGTGAGCTCCTCCTGGAGGGGGGCGAGGCGCCGGGTTACGCAGCACGCACGCATACCCGGCTACCGCGTGGCTGGGCAGCTTCTGTTTGGCCGGATAGAGGAGGGCGGTAAACGGGATGCGGGGTACGGGCTGGAGAATTGATGGAGCTGATGCGCTATAGGGTGATGTGGAGCTGAGTGGACTTGCCGATGGCTGGGTACCAGCGGTGTCAGGATCGGTGATTGGAGGCAGTCAGCGGAGAGCAGAGGAGCGACGCTCACAACAACGATCGGAGCGGCTGGCTTCTAAAATACATCATTTTCGCGCACAGTCGGGGGCACAGGTGGTGCATCTGCCAGTTCATTTCTGTCAACCCATTGCACCTGGGTCTGTCCCGTGACCTGCTACCAGCGAGCCCTCGACACTTCGCGTGGCCTCCAGGTGCACGTAGCCTGGCACAAGCGCCGTGGTGCAGACGTCACCGCTACCGAGTGGCGACTATGGCTGTTTCATGCATGCGCGTGCTCGTGTGCCTCGGGTTCAGGCCCCGCTCACGGCCAACATCAGTTCCTGGGCTCTCCCCTAGGTCGACTCAGCCTTCAATGAGTAGCTGGTACGTCGACATCAGCGTTGGGGAGACACGCGGCCCGGCGTCGTTCTTCCCACACCACCCCCGGAATAAGCTCCCTTCGTGGAGGCCAATCGACCTCCTCTTTGTTCACCCGTCATTGACTCTTCACGAGTAGCAGAGCTCATCACGTACGTGTGTGTGTGCTGAACTTCTTTCGCACCGTACGTAGCCAACCGTGCTAATCGGAGGTGCGGGGACGGGAAAGGACAACAAACGGAACAGTTCGAAAGAAATAATCACAATGACCTCACAATGCGCTGATGTTCTGATGCCTATGCCAGTGATTCGCCTGCAGTGTGCGTGCTTGTGAGTTCAATTCCCGGTCACGGATAACATGTGCTGCGATTGCTCCCCTAGGTTTACTCGGCCTCAAATTAGTACCGCGTAGCTCAGGGCTCGGCAACCAAAATAACAAGAAGAGGCAATTTTTTTTTTAGAATTCGGTCAAACCAACTCAAAGTGTCAAGAGCCGCAATGCACCGCGGCGAGTACGAGACGTCGCTTCCTTAATAATCAACGCGACGAAGCAGCTCCTTCAAGAGCCGCACTTCGGATCCGGAGCCCCAGGTTGCCGACCCCTCGGTCTGTAGCTGCTTCGATGTTTACACGTCAGCAGTGGGGAGACAAAGGCGGCCGGGGTGGTAGTGTTGAGTCAAACCATTGTCGATCTCGTGCGCCGTGCCTC
Organism: Lethenteron reissneri; assembly: GCF_015708825.2. Taxonomy (NCBI): domain Eukaryota; kingdom Metazoa; phylum Chordata; class Hyperoartia; order Petromyzontiformes; family Petromyzontidae; genus Lethenteron; species Lethenteron reissneri. The sequence goes on from NC_083817.1 coordinate 10,275,271, forward strand.
ACATTATTCGGGGCTCGGTGTGACAGCACTTGCCCCAACAGTCTATAAGGCTACACTGTTGACCTTTATCTTTGTATGTATGCGTGTGCATACGTTCGTGCGTGTGTTTGTGTGTTAGCGAGCACAATCATAACAGATTTCCCCAACAGAGAATGTCAAATGTGTTGTGTACGTGTGGCGAGCGGTGGCGCAGTGGTTAGCACTGTTCTGCGCTACGAACCCGGCGACCCGAGCTCCATCTCGCCTACGACCAATTAAGAATGGCGAATATTTAACCGGTCCTTGGCCTCTCCTAGGTCGACTCAACCTTGAATAAAAACTCTGGTGTAAACATCGCCACTGGGAAGACAAAGGCGGCCGGACGTGGTGGTGGCCATCCGCCCCTACGTGTGCCATCCCGGCCTTCGTAAGTGTTCGCTAACAAGAGCCCTTACCCCGACAATCTGTTACAGGTCGTAGCGGAGCGTGCTAACCGCACTGCCACCGCTCCCCATGTACTGTCGACACGCAGAGAGACTGTTTTGGGGAGCGGTGGTGGAGTGGTTAGCGCACTCTGCAATCGCGTCTGAGCGGGCGGGGCTGTTTGAGTTCCATCCTCGGCCACGGCTAACATCAGTGGCAAGTGACATCTGAACTGGTCATGGACAGAGCCACCTTCATCGACCCACACTGCTGACCAGCGTGGTGAAGTATGGTCAAACAACCCCAATGACGGGCCAAGGTCTGGGAAGGAAGAGGCCTTCATCCAGCAGTGGATTTGACGTGGGGCTGTATATTAGTTTTTTTTAATTTGTATTCAATATATAGGAAAGCGTTTACACGCACACATTCACATATTGATATAAAGTGTAACACTTAGAAATATATGTACGGGTATAGACACGCACGCATGCATGGATACATATACACGAATGTCTAAGTTTGCATACACATGAACATACATACACACACAACCTGTAGAAACACATATGTATACATACATATACAGTAAATGCACACACGTAAAGTTACGTGTATTATGTGTATACAATCATATTAAATGTGTGTGTGTGTGTGTATACGTGTATTGCGTATTTCATTGCGCATCGAACCCTTCGATTCCCGTTCATGACCAATAACTGGAGAATATTTAAACCGTTTCTGTGCCTCACCTACGTCGACCCAGCCTCAAATGAGTACTTGGTGTAGTGTTGTCAATTTATCGGCACTGGGGAGACAAAGGCGGCCGGGCGTGGTGGTGGCTATCCACTCCCTAGCGCGCCGTGCTGGCCTTGATAGGTGCTCACTAACAGCACTTGCCCCAACAGTTTGTTTAGGCTATAGGGGGGATCGTTGTCTTTTTATATATTATACAGGTTTGCCCAAAAGTCAGGACACGTCGTGTTATTTAATGTATTAACATTGGTTTAAAAAAATATTGTTTATTCTTAAAGTTAATATTATATCTATTATTAATATGTATTTGCATTCCTGCTTTTCAGATTCCATTCAAAATGTTGAGAGAGAAATGGACTAAACACGAAGAGTCAGTATGGGCATTTGTTAAAATCAAGTAAGTTGTGATTTGTTAAAATAAATATAACCCTATGCGTTCTGACTTTTGGGTAACCAGAGATATAGATATTCTTTATATGAGTGTCGGCAGACTGGACAATATTGTAATACAAATCGCAAAACGCCATGGACATATTTTTTCAGTGACATTTATTCAATAAATAATATAACGCAGCGCTAATTACAGTATATATAATGCACGTATATACCGTACTGCGTTTTCGTATATTACACGTGGAAAGAGGAGTTAAATTCTCAACATTTGTAATCGTAACGATAATAAACAGTAACAGTTTGTTTCAACAGTTATTCCAGCAATATTTCAAATCCACATAGGTACACACACACACACATCCGTTCATATTGGGCAACTTTTTGCGAAACGTCTTTAGGTATAACCTGACCGTCTGTACACCCAAAGATGAGATCATAATGCGTTTGCTTTTGTTTATATACAGAATGGCTTTTTCGTGAATGTACGTGCGCGTGTGTGTGCGCGATCCATCCTGGTCTATAGAGAGATGTAAAACACACACACACGCGGGGACGTTGAAAAATCGTAACTTCTCCATCGCTAAAACACACACACACATCTCAGTAATTTCTTTTGCAACACGACTTGAGTATAAATATACCTAAAACGACGTTCATATGCGGTATTTAGAGCGTAAGTTCCGAATTATATAGTCATTTATTTTAATCACCGACCGTGGAATGTCATCATCACCGTCGACACAATGTGTACACAGGCACTATGTACATAATGAACACAACGCAGCGGAGTACACGGATGAGATATATTGTTGTAGGAGGTTGTCCCTTGATTTACAGACCCGGCTTATAATGAAAAATAAACATTCCGACCTTTGCGTGTCAGTAATTGTACGTCACGTGTTTTATTTGTTTATTCATGATATATATACTGTATATATACACACTCTAAAAATACATTTCAGGGAAAGCACCTGAAATTATTCAGGAGGTTCAAGGACGACTCAAAATGCGGGTTCAATGTCTTAAAATGTATTTGACAACTGCATGGAAATTCAACTGAAATAAGAAAAAAAAATGCCATTGACATTGCCAGAAGATTCAACTGACATCGCCTGCAAATTTCAATTGACATTGCCTAGAAATTTAAATTGACATTGCCTGAAAATCTCACTGACACTGTCTGAATATGCATCTGACGCTGACTAAAAATTCAACTCACATCGCCTGAAGATTCATCTGCCACTGCCTGAGAATGAATGCAAAATTCCACGAATTTATGCAACCGACTCGCAAACTGCCTTGACAAATGCGTTCGCCCTCTGGTGCGTACAACCTCCAAACCACCCAATGAACATGCCAACGTTGCGCCAACGTTGGCTCAACGTTCGCATGTTTACTGGGTTCGTCATGCTCCAGGCACCCAGTCTCTCGCTTCATTCTTGAACCCCTTTCAATGCGCCCTGCCGGTCTTCTATAGCCGGGCTCACACCTGCACGCCTCTGTAATCGACACTCAAACCGGCTACGTCTCACAGTCGAGACTCGCATTTCAAAGCATCGATCTCCGCTCAGCGACCCGTAGCGACGTATTCCATAATAATGATGATGATGATTACAACGTTCAGGTCTGTATGCACAAAGCATCGTCGTCGTCGTTCATGCAAATTGCATCTCACAATCGCAGAGGGAACCCACAGGGGAACACGCTGGAAGGCAGCAACGGAAGCAGCAGCAGCGAGGCAGCAAGCAGCTATGACTGGGCTGCGACACTGTTGTCTACGTACGGTGCGAAAGAAGTTCAACAAACATACATACAGTAGAGTGCGTTACAATGCTCAGCGCGCCGCTCGGTTTCCGCGGTGCGCAACTACTCGCTGGGGCGTGGGCGGACAAAGCAGTTGCAGGCGAACGATGAGGTTGCGAGGATTGCGTGACACCGATTTGATCGCCGTGGCTGCGACTGGTCGCTCGATCGCGAACCCGGGCTGTGGAGAGGTCATGGCGAGTTGGTGGGAATGTCCCCCCCCCACCCACCTTTTAACAAGCAACACTCCCCGCTATTCACGTTGAGATTAGTAAGCCGACGTCAGCCGTACGGTACGGTGTGCACAAGATCCTCGCACGTGTGTGTGTGGGGACCGGTACTGGGCCTCCCCTAGGTCAACTCAGTCTCAAGTGAATACCTAGTGCGGTGTGTAAGCATCGCCACTAGGGAGACAAAGGCGTCCGGGCCGTGGTACCGACCACCACCCCCCCCCCCTCCCCCCTCGTGTGTCCTGCCGGCCTTCGCAGATGCTCGCTAACAGCACTTGCCCCCAAAAGTCTGTAGATCCATTACGGGGGACCTTTGTCTTTACGGCTTTGTGTTTGGAGGTCCGGCAGCGGTGGCGCAGGGCTTAGCGCAGCGGACCTCCAGACCCGGCCGCCCGAGTTCGATTCCCCACCACGGCTCACGTCAGTGTCGATTGCGAGGACCGGGCCCTGACACTCAGTTCCCAAGTCGGCTCAGCCGTGCACGCGCATCCGGTCGTGGTGCGTGTAATCAAAATCAACAATGGGGAGACAAAGACGGCCGCGCCTTGAGGTCCTTGCGAACGGAACTCCCCCCCCCTCCCCCCAGAGCGTGTGCGGATATCGTAGGGGGAGGACGGGGGGGGGGGGTCCGAGTCTTTGTGTGAGCTCAGTTCACCAATTCAAGACGCCGCACGTGAAGTAAACACACACCGTGTCTCTAACCCGTACCCGTTACTCCGTATTCCTGCACAGGGAAGTTGAGTTTCCAGGTCCATACGGCGTACAGCCGTTTCAATTACGGGCTAACAAAAATGTGCTGGTCTATTTGTTTGTGTTTCTCGCTTGCGATGGGACTTTGTAGGATGAACGTTGAGATCTTTCAGGGCACGGGGTGACCAATAAGGTCTGAGTTGGTCTGCAATAAGGTAGGGCACTGATAAGGGCTTGACAGGTATGGAAATGAGATGCGGTCATAACAGAGCTACGTTCAGTAAAAAAAATCGAATCGAAGAACCCAGTAAGGTTCGGGTGACGTCGGGCCAACGTTGGCATGTGGTTGGACTAACGTTGACCTGAACGTTGAACCAACATTCAACGTTCACTGGGGAATCTAAACCGAGGTGTATGACTTGCGATGCCCGGCTGAGACGTAGGAATTGGCCGTAAAGTCTGGACAAATAATGGCAAGTGGTGGCGGAGCTCCGTTCACGAGCCTGCAGCAGACAAGTGGAATGTGGTGTATGTTTGTACGCTACGTGAAATAAGATTATGATATAGTGTATTCATGATTCAGATGTTTTTTTTTATTATAACAGGGTTGTAAGATATCCATGTGGTGCTCTTTGTGTGACTGGCTCGGGCATAAAGCAAAACATAAACAAAGATCCCCCGTATAGCTTGAGCAGACTGCTGGGGCAAGTGCTGTGAGCGAGCATCACCGATGCAGGCCGGCACGGCACTGGAGGGGGTGGGTGGCCAGCACCACGCCCGGCCGCTTTTTTGTCCACAATGACGATGTTTACACACTATACCAGGTACTCATTTTGAGACTGAGTCGACCTAGGGGAGGCCCAGGACCGGTTCAGGTAATCGTCACTGTTGCTGGCCTCGAGCGGGAATCGAACTCGGGGTCGCCGTGTTCGCAGCGCAGCGCTAACCGCCGCACTACCGCTCCCCAACACAAGCTCACGCACACACTCGCACACCGCACACGAACCATACACATACACACGCACCCCACATGCACGCTCACCAAACAAACACCCTGCACGCGTACACGCATCACATCCACCAGCCCACACACACACGTGATGTCAGCAACACGCAACAACGTACAACCTTGCGCGCGACGCAAAACCACCAGTTCCTGAAGAACTGCGTTGTTGGTCACCTCGTCTTAAATCGCCACCAAATACAACTGAGCGCCGGTGCCCAAGCGACGGGCAACGGGGACCGGTGCCGGTGTCGCGCAATGCGACGGGATCGCAGCGTCTTTCTGTTCGCGCGGCGCGCGCTGCTCTGTGCTGTTGAAGCAACCGGGCACTGTTCGGATGTGGTGTCTCTCTTCATCTACACACATGGCAAGATGTACGACAACTCGGTGGCATTGATACTTGTGACCTTGAAAAGAAAAAAGTATATTTCCCTTCTCCATAGCACCTATGGAAAAGGGCCGTTACCCGAAACGTCGCCTATTGTATATTTCCATCAGACAATGGCCCCTCTTCATAGCACCTATGGAAAATGGCAATTGCCCGAAACGTCGTCTATTATTTATATATTCCTTGTAAGGCCACACACTGCGTTGTTATTGACGCACATCAATTTATAGGAAACTTTCGTCGCCAACATTGTCGAGTTCAACATAAAATAAAACAAATTATATAGGAGGCGACGTTTCGGGTAATGACCCTTATTCACAGCACATAGGCCAGAGAGGTGGAGTCACTCTAGAGGTAGAGACACTCGATCTCTCTGGCCGATGTGCGAGAGTCACTCTACCCCGATAATTATCCACGTGTCCTTTTTGTTTTAACCACATAAGTGTAATTGACGAAATTGTTGAGTTGGATATGTTGAGTTGGTGCTAATTGTGTTAATTGTGCACCACTGACAACGCCGAATCACGGTTGAATCATGGATTGTCCATTGCGTGTTCCGATACAAATGCACCCACCAAGTGTCGAGGTCTCCCCCACGCAGCCGTCCCCCTATCGTGCGTGATGCTGTGCGGCTCCTCTTGCCCCAAAGCGTCGTCTCGTGCGTGCGTTCCGTCGAGCGCGCGTGTCCCCGTGTTGTGCGGAGTGTTCATTTGGCTACGCAGTTCGTCTCGGGCATGCGTCCGCGTTTTTTGTTCCAGGGGTCGGAAAAAGCCAAAATTAACGAGAAGATATTCTTTGGGGCTTTCGGTAAATTCACGTAGATAGGTTCAAAGATAGATAGTTTCAAAGAATCTATCTATCAAATAGCCTATCTACGTGACTTTACCGAAAGACCCAGATAATATAAATTCCTGCAGTCACGAAAGCTTTAAGTCAAGATTTAACGAGACGAGCCAAAAACTATTTTTCGAACTCGGTAACAAACAACAAAAACCATCGACATTTTAGGAGCCGCAAACGCACTGGCGGTGAATCCGAGACGGTGTTGTCCTCGGCAAGAAAAGGTGACGGATCAGTCGCCGAAGAGCCGCATGCGGCTATGGCGACGTGAGTCTCGGGGGTTGCCGAGCGAGGGGTTTGTACCGTGTGTCGAATTGTTCCCGATGGCACCGAAACGTCGGGCACCATGGCCGAACGAACACGCGGTACATCCCGTAACACACATCGGAGTGTAGACGTTGTTGCTCTTGTTATGTACAGATACGATTTGTATTGTACACTGTGCGTCAAGTATACACAGTACAAAGACAAATATCCCCGTGTAGCTTACACAGGCCGATGGGGCAAGTGCTTTGAAGATGGGAGGACAGCACCACACCCGACCGCCTTTGTCTCCCCAGTGCTGATGTTTACATATACGCACGCATTTGCCCAAATCATCCGGAATGCGTGTGTACGTGTTTGTGTGTTTGTGTGTACATGTGTGTATGGGGAGCAGTGGTGCAGTGGTTCTCGCACTACACTCCGAACCTGGCGACCCGAGTTCGATTCGTGCTCACGGCCAACATCAGTGGCGATTATCTGAACCAGTCATGTGCCTCCCCTCGGTCGACTCAGCCTCAAATGAGTACCAAGTGCGATGTGTAAACATCGCCACTGGGGAGACAAAGGGGGCCAGGCGTGGTGCTGGCCACCCACCCCATGTGCCGTGCCGGCTTCATAGGCGCTCGCTAACAGCACTTGCCCCTACAGTCTGTCCAGACTATACGGAGGGGGGGGGGTCTTTGTCTTTGTGTATAAAGTAAGTGCATGTTTCTATGTATGTATGTGTATGCATGCGCGTGTAATTATATACACATACTATACACACACGTGTGTAATAGTGTAAAGATGAGTTTGTATGTGCATCGTTTTGTTGTTGTTCCTGTAACGTTCTGACCCGCTGCTCCGACTGGACATTTGTGAAAATGAGCTTCATAGCTCATCGGATTCCTCGAGTATGAATACATGTGTATTGCGATATAGGATATGAATTGGTATGTTTGTGTGTGTACGCGTATGTGTATATATATATTATATGTATGTGTGTGCAAGTGTATGTATGTATATATAGTATATGTTTGTGTGTGTGCATGCGCATGTATATGTATAGAACATGTGTGTGTGTGCACGTGTATGTGTGTATATATAGTATATCTTTGTGTGTGCGCGCGTATGTACTGTATATTTATTTGTGGATATATAGTTTATAGTTTCTGGTTCGGTGTGTAAACATCGCCAATAGAGAGACAAAGGCGGCCGGGCGTGTTACTGACAACCCACCCTCCACTTGTGCCGTGCCAGCCTTCATAGGGTGCTCGCTAACAGCACTTGCGCCCACAGTCTGTTGAGGTTATGCCGGGGACTTTTGTGTGTACGTGTTTGCAACGTTATGCGCAGCATATTGAAGCACGTGCGTTTGCTGTGTGTGTGGTATGTGTCCATGTTAGAAGGCGACTGCGTTCCCGCGATGATTCGTTCACCCATGCGTTCGATTCATTCCTCCATCGGTTATTTCGTTCGCCCGTGCACCCACTCGTGTGTGCGCGAATCATTCCCTTTCGCGTGTGCACGTGCGCACATTCGTTCGTGCATCAGCAGCATTCATTCCCCCATTTGTCCCGCACGTGCAATGCCCGTTGTTCCATTCGTTCGTGCGTTTTTCGTGCAAACGTTCATTCAATCGTCCGTTCGTCCACGTATCCCGTTCCATTCGTCCACGCGCTAATTGGGCCGTCGCTTTCATTAATTCATTCCTTTCCACATTCATTCGTTCATTCATTTATTCATGCGCCCTCGAGTGCGTTTCTACATAACTGGCCCAGACATTACAATCAGACATCGCAATCAGCCTCGCATCACCACCACCACCACCAACAACCACAATCACAACCAACACCACCACGACAATAACACCTACCACGACGACAACAACAACAACGACAACACCAACACAGAGCCACTCAGATCTCTCAATGTACACCCCCCCCTTGTGATGCAGGCAGACGACAGCGACGACGTCACAGATGGAGGCGGTGACGAAAGAGGTGGGAGGCGACCCAGAGATAGCAGTGACACCCAGAGGTCGGAGACCAATGCGAGACCGAGAGGCAGTTGCTGATGGTGGTGATGGTGGTGACGATGTATGCATTGAGTAATACGCCGTGGCCGTGAGATGTTATCTCCCTCGCCGGGTATGCAGTTGGTTCGTGGGTTCGATCGCGACCCTGACCGCCTGTTGTATATTTGGAGTTTGCATGTCTCTTTCTCTCTCTCTCTGACCATGGTCGCGTGGATATTCTCCAGAATGCTCTGGGGGTTTTTACCTCCACATTTAGAATGAACATGCTTCTGAAAAACAGCAAACAGCTCAGTGGGCCGTACCTGGTAAAATAGAAGAGCTTCGTTTTAGTTTAGTCTAAAAGTTATGAGGTCGAGCAGGAAGAAGGAAGCAATGCGTGATGAATGAACGCTAATGGTTCGTAATAATTATGTTCCTAAAACTGCGTTGTGTTGAAATAAATACATCTCAATTTGGATGTTTGTCGCTGAACGGAATCCACACCTTTAAGGGGGTGCCCTTGCCAATCGCGTCTGGGTTGAGACAACACCAATCGCGTCTGGGTTTACACAACATCATTTGTTTAGCTGGCCTGGGGCTGCCGATGAGACTCACCCAAGTGGACACCGGACCAAACACGAGCGCACCATGTTCACGTGCCGCGTTGGGGACGGGAGCGGTAGGGCAGCAGCTTAGCAAGCTTCGACATGAGAACCCGGCCGCCCGGGTTCGATTCCCCACCCGGGCTGACGCTTCAAGCGGTCCTCGGCTGACCCCTCAATCCCTCCCTCCTATCACCTTCCTGTACTGACCAGCGCGGTGAAGTATGGTCAAACAACCAACACAATCACAGCGCGCGGGGGAACGGCGGGGTGGAGGGGGCGCGGTCCGGGGAGGGAGCATCGGGCTACACATTTGTACACACGAACGTTTGCGTCTACATGTTCACTTTCATTTACGTTGCCGAGTTTCACGACGAACTATGGGGCGACGGGGTAGGGGGTGAAGGTTGCAGCACGGCCGCTGCCCACCACCGCCGCCGCCGCTACTGCTTGGGCGGCTGATGGCTCGCGGCTAGCGCGGCGTGCAGTCCGTTCACGTAGCCGCCCCCCTCCTTGTGCGGGGCGACCGCTGCCGCGGCGGCCGCCGCTGCCGCCGCGGCCGCCGCGGCCGCCGCCGCCGAGCCCTGCACGTGCGGCAGGAACTGGTGGTACTCGAGCTGCGGCCTGAGTCCCACGTGGGGCAGCAGGGCGCTCGCCGCGGCCGCCGCCGAGTACGGGTTCATGAAGGCGGCGGCCAGCCCGCGGCCCTGCGCCTGCGCGTACGCCAGCCGCAGGGGGCTGAAGCCCAGCGGGGGTCCCCCCAGGGAGTAGGCGGACGCGTCCGGACCCAGCCGCGACGGCAGGGGCGAGAAGGCCGACTTGAGCCCCGGGAAGGTGGCCGTGGCACCCAAGCTCATGCCGCCGCCGCCGCCGCCGATCGTTCCTCCGCCCCCGCCGCCGCAGCCGCCGACCCCGCCGCTTGCCGCGCCGCCGGCCGCGGCCACGATCCCCTGGTGGTGCGCGTTCAGCATGGCCGCGTGGGAGCCGTGCAGGGACACGGGGATGGCCGTGCCCACGCCGCCGGGCAGATGGCCCGACGCGGCAGCGGCGGCGGCAGCGGCGGCGGCCAATGGCGAGAAATTTCCGGCGCCGCCGCCGCCCATCCCGCCGTTGACGGCGTTGGAGGGCCCCCCGGCCCCGGCGCCCTTGAAGAAGTCGAGGTCCCGGTGGTTGAGGATCTGCTCGATGGCGCGCAGGACGTCCCCGGCGCAGCCCTGCAGCACCAGGTCGAGCGCGTCGCGCTGGTGCGTGGGGAACACGCGGCTCAGCAGCTCCAGCTGGGCGCGACCGCCGGCGCACGGCGCGGAGTTGGACGACGACGACGACGACGAGGAGGAGGAGGACGAAGAGGAGCCGGCGGACGCACGGCACGGGTAGGCCCGGCTCATGATGGCCTGCTCGTCCCTGACCACGACCATTCCGCCTCCGCTGCTGTCGGAGCAGAGCGGTGAACGGTTGAGGTCAGAGGAGAGATCCTTGCCGATGATTACCGGCGAAGAGGAAGCGGGGAGGTACGACGAGGCGGCGGCCGGGGTGGAGTCCCCGGGAGTCGCTCGCTCGGCCCCGGACGACGCGGACGCCGGCCGCTGAACGAGGTGAAGGAGCGAGGAGGATGAGGAGGAGGACGACGACGATGACGACGACGCGGCCGCTGCCGCCGCCGCCTGTATGAGTCTGGCCTCTAACGAGGAGACGACGAGTCCGTCAGGCTGGCCGTGGTGAGGTGGTTGGGGAGGGTGAGGGGGTGGAGAGGTTGACGAGGCCGGCGCCGGCGGCCGCAGTTCCGGGGACGAGAGGGTGGACGTGGGCGGGTGGAGCAGGTCAGGGGACGACGCCGTGGCCGAGTCCGTGTCGGTGCAGGCCGGGGTGTCCAGTCGCGGGGACGAGCCGTGGAGCGCGGCGGTGCTGGGGTCAGACTTCGGACGTTTGGGGTCTGTGGGGTCGGAAAGACACGGCGCGCAAACAGTTAGTCCCGCGGTCGCGTGGCGACTCCCTTCTGTTGTTCACGCGCGTGATGTACTCGTGATGTACGCGTGGTGCACTCGTGGTGCACTCGTGGTGCACGCGTGGTGCACGCGTGGTGCACGCGTGGTGCACGCGTGGTGCACGCGTGGTGCACTCGTGGTGCACGCGTGGTGCACGCGTGATGCACGCGTGATGCACTCGTGATGCACGCGTGATGCACTCGTGATGCACGCGTGATGCACGCGTGATGCACTCGTGATGCACTCGTGATGCACGCGTGATGCACGCGTGATGCACTCGTGATGCACTCGTGATGCACTCGTGGTGCACGCGTGATGCACTCGTGGTGCACTCGTGGTGCACGCGTGATGCACTCGTGGTGTACGCGTGGTGTACTCGTGGTGTACGCGTGGTGTACGCGTGGTGTACGCGTGATGTACTCGTGATGTACGCGTGATGTACGCGTGATGTACGCGTGATGTACTCGTGATGTACGCGTGATGTACGCGTGATGTACTCGTGATGTACGCGTGATGTACTCGTGATGTACGCGTGTGTGATGTACGCGTGATGTACGCGTGATGTACGCGTGATGTACGCATGATGTACGCGTGTGTGATGTACGCGTGTGTGCATGTTGGACTTCTTTCGCACCGTGCGTAGACAACCGTGCTAATCGGTGGTGCGGTGGGGAAGGACAACAAACTAAACACAAAAAACAGTTCTACAACGAAATGAGTTTTCAATTCAGGCGATTTAAAAGTGCATAGCTCCGGTGGCTTCCTAATGAGGGTGGTCTCGATGTTGCGGAGCTCGACGCCAACGTCGAGGTCTACCGCTGCTACTGCTGGGCACGACGAGAGGGCAACAGGAGAGAGAGAGAGAAAGTATTTGTCAGCTCTGTTGTTCCTCTTCCGTCGAAGGAGTGCTGACCACGGTCACGTTTGCCGTGTGGTCCGTAGTGTAGGCTGCATGACCGCAAACGCACTACTGTGGCTCGGATTTTTTATTTTCCATTCATTACCAAAAATTATAATTACGATTTACATCCCGTTTTGTAAATCCGCTGCTGGATGAGGGCCTCCCCACGCCGTGAGAGGCTCGTGGGGTGTTTTCTGAAATTGGCCAAACAACTCAAGGCATGATCCTCCTGAAAATGAGTCTCGAGACTCAATGAAGCCTTCTTAGATGTCAGTGGTTCTTAACCTGGGGTGCACGCACCCCCTGGGGGTGCGAGATGCTCTTCATGGGGGATGCGAGGCATGGCCAGATTTGCTTAGACGGTAAATCATCGAAACACAACTAAGGCACGGGCATGTAGGTCCAACGACTTTGTGTCATCGAACCTACGAACTTATTAACATTGTACATTGTACATGTGTTTAACGGTTGAAAACCAAAGGGGTGCAAGGCTGCAGTAAATGTTAAAAACCACTGGTAGATACATAGGACGTTAATGTTATCAATGTTGACTGTGTGGTTAACGCTGGCAAGAGTTGTGGTAAGGGTTCGAGTCAAATTTGGTGGTTAAAATGGGTCATCACAATTGGACTAGGGTGAGAGTAAGGGGTGATTGGTTAGTGCCATGAACGAGGTTAATAGTTGTAAAGTGATGGTTAGAGTTAGGTGTTAGGGTTGATGGGTTAGGGTAAAGGTTGTGGTTAAAGTTAGGGCTCATGTTAGGCAATAGGGATATGGTTAGAGTTACACTTATGGTTTAACCAGACCTCAAACATTAACCGCTGTGATTGCTGTAATAACAGTTCATTGGAATGGCGAATGGTCACAATTCCACATTCCAATGACAGTGCCAGGCAATCCATACAAGACAACCCATTGCTAATGGAGTCACAATAATAACAAGTGTCTCAGCTGGCGACCTGACATCAGTGCTGGAAATTCCACATTCCCATGACGGGGGCGGTGGGGGAGGGACAAGCCCGGAAGATACTAACATCACAAATCAGTTCAGAAAACCTGAAGAGGTCACACTTATCAAATCAGCCGATGTTTTCACAGCACCGCAGTCCAAGTAAACATGGAACTTTAGGCCAACGTTGGCAAGTGGTTCGAAACGTTCACCAAACGTTCATCAAGCGTTGGGTCAACGTTGACCGAATGTCCCACGTTTCACCGGGGTGTAACAAAATGCAAATAGAAAGCTCCCAGCCACAATGTTGTCGTCGCTATCGCCACTGTGATGGAAGACTTATGCCGGAGATGTCGGCGCTCCGTGGACGAGCGGTGCACGGTAGAGACCCCACGGCACGAGTTCGGGGCCCTACCTCTCTGCACGTGAGAGGCCTCGGAGGGACTTGGAGTGATCCGGCACTCGCCCAATCACTCCGGTCACTCGCTCACTCGCTGGCACTCGGTTTATTTTTAAAAAATGTAAACATTTTAGCGGGTAAGGCCCACTGAGCTACACAGCTCTTTTTTCAGAAGCGACAAATGATGGCCCAACGAAGTGGCTTATCGTGTGGACGTTTATAATCGGCCAAATACCCTAAACGCGTGATGCTGATTTTAAATGTAGAGGGGGAAACCGGAGGACTCGGAGAAACATCCACGTGACCACAGAGAGAGAGAGAGACGCGCAAACTCCAAATATGCAGCAGGCATCAGTGTCGGGAACGAACCCACGACCTCCTCACCTCCTTATCAATCTTCTATCGCCACTACCATGGTTACAACAACGATCCCCTGTATAAGCCTCAACAGACTGTTGGGGAAAGTGATGCTAGCGAACACCTATGAAGGTTGGAACGGCACACACGTGGGTGGGTGGCCAGCACCACTCCCGGCCGCCTTTGTTTCCCCAGTGGCAATGTGTGTACATCGCAACGGGTACTCAATTGATGCTGAGTCAACCTAAGTCACAATAACATACCCACTAACTCAGCTACTCACTCAGCCACTCACTAACACAACCACTCACTCAGGTACTCACTCAGCCACTCACTAAGACAGCCACTTACTCAGGTACTCACTCAGCCACTCACTAACACAGCCACTTACTCAGCCACTCACTAACACACTCAGCCACTCACTCAGCCACTCACTCACACAGCCACTCACTCAGCCACTCACTAACACACTCACTCACACACTCAGCCACTTACTCAGCCACTGACTAACACAGCCACTCACTTAGCCACTCACTCAGCCAATCACTAACACAGCCACTCACTAACACACTCAGCCACTCACTCAGCCACTCACTAACACACTCACTCAGCCACTGACTAACACACTCAGCCACTCACTCAGCCACTCACTCACACACTCACTCAGCCACTCACTAACACACTCACTCAGCAACTCACTAACACACTCACTCAGCCACTCACTCACACACTCGCTCACACACTCACTCACACACTCACTCACACACTCACTCACACACTCACTTAGCCACTCACTCACACACTCACTCAGCAACTCACTAACACACTCACTCACACACTCACTCACACACTCACTCAGCAACTCACTAACACACTCACTCAGCCACTCACTAACACACTCACTCAGCCACTCACTGACACACTCCCTCAGCCACTCACTAACACCCTCACTCAGCCACTCACTCACACACTCACTCAACCACTCACTCACTCACATACTCACTCAGCAACTCACTAACACACTCACACAGCCACTCACTCAGCCACTCACTAACACAACCATTCACTCAGCCACTCACTCAGCCACTCACTAACACAGCCACTTACTCGGCCACTCACTAACACAGCCACTCACTCAGCTACTCACTCAGCCACTCACTAACACACTCACTCAGCCACTCACTAACACACTCACTCACACACTCACTCACACACTCACTAACACACTCACTCAGCCACTCACTCACACACTCACTCAGCCACTCACTCACACACTCACTCACACACTCACTCACACACTCACTCAGCCACTCACTCACACACTCACTCAGCAACTCACTAACACACTCACTCACACACTCACTCACACACTCACTCAGCAACTCACTAACACACTCACTCAGCCACTCACTAACACACTCCCTCAGCCACTGACTAACACACTCAGCTACTCACTCAGCCACTCACTCACACACTCATTCAGCTACTCACTAACACACTCACTCAGCGACTGACTAACACACTCAGCTACTCACTCACACACTCACTCACACACTCACTCAGCCACTCACTAACAAACTCACTCAGAAACTCACTAACACACTCACTCAGCCACTCACTAACACACTCACTCAGCAACTCACTAACACACTCACTCACACACTCACTCACACACTCACTCAGCCACTCACTAACACACTCACTCAGCCACTCACTAACACACTCCCTCAGCCACTGACTCAGCCACTGACTAACACACTCAGCTACTCACTCAGCCACTCACTCACACACTCATTCAGCTACTCATGAATACACTCAGCCACTGACTAACACACTCAGCCACTCACTCAGCCACTCACTCACACACTCACTCAGCCACTCACTCAGCCACTGACTAACACACTCAGCCACTCACTCAGCCACTCACACACTCACTCAGCCACTCACTAACACAACCACTCACTCAGCCACTCACTAACACAGCCACTCACTAACACAGCCACTCACTCAGCCACTCACTCAGCCACTCACTCAGCCAATCACTAACACACTCACTCAGCCACTCACTCAGCCACTCACTCAGCCACTGACTAACACACTCACACAGCCACTCACTCAGCCACTCACTAACACAGCCACTCACTCAGCCACTAACTAACACACTCAACCAGCCACTGACTAACACACTCAGTCACTCACTCACACACTCACTCAGCCACTCACTCACACACTCAGCCACTGACTAACACACTCAGCTACTCACTCAGCCACTCACGAACACACTCAGCCACTCACCATACTGCAGGTCACAACACTTTGCCCTCTCTACTTCACGTTCAGACCGGACATCAGGAGGTCCTCATTCTAAAGCTCATCTTTCGAATGGTCAAGATGAGATTTAAAGCACGTTGGAGATGATGGGGCAAACCCGTACGTACCATTATTCTCCTATACAAGTAGATCTGTTATACAAATGTTTTTATTAACTATAACATTTCACAGCCCTTTGCCAATTCACTGCTAGATGGAGGCCTCCCTAGGCCGTGCTGGTCATGGGGGTTTGTTTGACCATACTTCCCTGCGCTGGTCAGAAGTGTGGGGTTGGTGAAGTGGGGAAGGAGCGGTTGAGCCAGGGGTGGGCCACCAATGTAACAAGAAGAGTATTCGGTAAAAAAAACCCATCAATATTTCAAGAGCCGCAATGCAATGTGAATAACGGTTACGAAGCGGTCCTTAAAGAGCCACCGCATGCGGCTCCGGAGCCGCGGGTTGCCGACCCCCTGGTTCGAGCGATGTAAATGTCGCGCACCGCTGGATGTGACACGATTAGCCGCGGCTGGAAATCGAAGTCAGTGGTCACCGGGTTCACGGTTTCAGTGCCGTGCGCTGACCGCTGCTACCAGCGTTTCCATCTGGGCACCCGCGTGCCCCCCTTACCCCTCGCCGTTAGAGGTGGGGGGCAGTGTTAACGATGAGCGCCGAGATGTTGTACAGCGCCGTTATCCCGGGGTGGAGGGGGGGGGGGCTTTACGATTTTTTAAAATAAAAAAGGAGAAGCGAAACTCCCCAAGCTGTCGACCCTCCCCGCTGCCACTTCCGGTGTCGTGCCACAATGTTTTCCCGCCACGATGTCCGACGTTTCGCTTCCACGTGTTAGGACCTTCCTTGTTTGTCAATTGTAAGCCTACTCAATACTGTTTTGAAATGTATTTTTGCTGAGATAATTTTAATCGTGCCAGCAGAATATTGATTGTGCCAGCAGTGCATTGACTGTGCCTGAAGCGGATTGATTATGCCAGTAGGAATATTGATTGAGCCAGCAAGCAGATTGTGCCAGTAGGAATATTGATTGAGCCAGCAAGCAGATTGTGCCAGCCGGAAAATGTATTGTGCCACCAGCAGATTTACTGATTCACTGTGCCTACAGCAGATTGATTGTGCCAGCAGCAGATTTACTGATTCACTGTGCGTAGAGCAGATTGATTGTGCCAGCAGCAGATTGATTGATTCACTGTGCCAGCAAGCAGATTGATTGTGCCAGCAGCAGATTGATTGATTCACTGTGCCAGCAAGCAGATTGATTGTGCCAGCAGCAGATTGATTGATTCACTGTGCCAGCAAGCAGATTGATTGTGCCAGCAGCAGATTGATTCACTGTGCGTAGAGCAGATTGATTGTGCCAGCAGCAGATTGATTGATTCACTGTGCCTACGGCAGATTGATTGTGCCAGCAGCAGATTGATTCACTGTGCGTAGAGCAGATTGATTGTGCCAGCAGCAGATTGATTGATTCGTTGTGCCAGCAAGCAGATTGATTGTGCCAGCAGCAGATTGATTGATTCGTTGTGCCAGCAAGCAGATTGATTGTGCCAGCAGCAGATTGATTGATTCGTTGTGCCAGCAAGCAGATTGATTGTGCCAGCAGCAGATTGATTGATTCGTTGTGCCAGCAAGCAGATTGATTGTGCCAGCAGCAGATTGATTGATTCGTTGTGCCAGCAAGCAGATTGATTGTGCCAGCAGCAGATTGATTGATTCGTTGTGCCAGCAAGCAGATTGATTGTGCCAGCAGCAGATTGATTGATTCGTTGTGCCAGCAAGCAGATTTATTGTGCCAGCAGCAGATTGATTGATTCGTTGTGCCAGCAAGCAGATTGATTGTGCCAGCAGCAGATTGATTGATTCGTTGTGCCAGCAAGCAGATTGATTGTGCCAGCAGCAGATTGATTGATTCGTTGTGCCAGCAAGCAGATTGATTGTGCCAGCAGCAGATTGATTGATTCGTTGTGCCAGCAAGCAGATTGATTGTGCCAGCAGCAGATTGATTGATTCGTTGTGCCAGCAAGCAGATTGATTGTGCCAGCAGCAGATTGATTGATTCGTTGTGCCAGCAAGCAGATTGATTGTGCCAGCAAGCAGATTGATTGTGCCAGCAGCAGATTGATTGTGCCAGCAGCAGATTGATTGTGCCAGCAGCAGATTGATTGTGCCAGCGGCAGATTGATTGTGCCAGCAGCAGATTGATTGTGCCAGCAGCAGATTGATTGTGCCAGCAGCAGATTGATTGTGCCAGCGGCAGATTGATTGTGCCAGCAGCAGATTGATTGTGCCAGCGGCAGATTGATTGTGCCAGCAGCAGATTGATTGTGCCAGCAGCAGATTGATTGTGCCAGCAGCAGATTGATTGTGCCAGCGGCAGATTGATTGTGCCAGCAGCAGATTGATTGTGCCAGCGGCAGATTGATTGTGCCAGCAGCAGATTGATTGTGCCAGCAGCAGATTGATTGATTCGTTGTGCCAGCAAGCAGATTGATTGTGCCAGCAGCAGATTGATTGATTCGTTGTGCCAGCAAGCAGATTGATTGTGCCAGCAAGCAGATTGATTGTGCCAGCAGCAGATTGATTGTGCCAGCAGCAGATTGATTGTGCCAGCAGCAGATTGATTGTGCCAGCGGCAGATTGATTGTGCCAGCAGCAGATTGATTGTGCCAGCAGCAGATTGATTGTGCCAGCAGCAGATTGATTGTGCCAGCGGCAGATTGATTGTGCCAGCAGCAGATTGATTGTGCCAGCGGCAGATTGATTGTGCCAGCAGCAGATTGATTGTGCCAGCAGCAGATTGATTGTGCCAGCAGCAGATTGATTGTGCCAGCGGCAGATTGATTGTGCCAGCAGCAGATTGATTGTGCCAGCGGCAGATTGATTGTGCCAGCAGCAGATTGATTGTGCCAGCAGCAATCGCTATTGTGACTCATGACGAGGTTTCCAGCTGCAGGAAACATTCCAACTCCAATCCTTTGCCATCTCCTGATCACACCCCGCACCTCTCCGATTATCACGGTTGGCTACCTATGGTGCGAAAGAAGTTCAACATACACACGTACACCCGGCGACTTCAAGGAGCCACCAAAACATTCAGCGTTCACTGCACTCACGGTGGCACTAGGAGCAGAAGGCTGTCAACAGTGTGTCGTGTATTTTGCTACTGCTATACATGTCCACGTGATAAGCCCCTTCGTTGAGCATTCATTTGTGGCCAGGTCGCCTCTGAAAAAGAGCTTTACAGTAAGCAGAATGTTTTATTTTAAACACATTATATTGATTGTAGCAGGATACTGGCGTGGAGGTTTAGCTGTGACTTGAGTGGCATCTGTGTGGCTGCAGCTGATGACTTGGTGCGGTGAGTGAAGAATCAGCGTTGGAGAGACAAAGGTGGCCGGGCACGGATGGTGGACACACCACCACCTCGCGTAGCGTTCTGGCTATCAGAAGTGCCCTCGCTAACAGCCCTTGCCCCAACAGTCTGTTAGGGGCAATACTGGGGGGGGGGGTCTTTGTCTTTGCAGCATTATGAATCGGCTGGAGCCCATTTAATTGACAATTAGGAAGTCTGGCAAAAACAAATACTCTGCTTTTAAATTGCAAACGTAAAATTTTCCTCGCGGCGTTGAGTTGATGATCACAGTGTTTTAAATTCAATAATAATAATAGCAGCCTGGTATGTCACTGGAACAGTGTCCCGGATAGTTTGAATACCATTGATGAGATTTTAAGTTTTAAATTATATTTAATTCTCCTTTTTAATAGTAGACATGGGTTTTTTTGTCTCTTGACTGTGATAATTGAATGTGTTATTTCGTGATTTTTTTATGTTAAGTTAGTAACAATTAGTCTCTGCTGATCTCCAGTTGTCTGGGTGAAAAGTGGGCTAAGTCTTCGCCCAATCCTGGCCCAGCTGGCTCGAGAAATGTAACAAACAATCGCAGGACACCGCTTGTGTTTGGAGAGCGATGTCACTAGAGTCCAACGCACTGCTGCTCGTTGCAACCAGCATCACCAGGCAGCTGCCGCAATGACCATCTCGGCGACGTTAGATCGCGCTCCACCAACGCTGCCGGGTGGTGCTGCTGCAGCACTAATTAGTTGTCACGTGCCTTCATCACGTGACGACTTTACTGCGTCGTGTGGATGGAGGGTTTATAACACGACATTCTAGTTACGCGATCTGATTCAATACAAAAAAATCACCTGTAAATAAATGGTGAATTAATTATTCCGCTCGTTTACACCGCATGCCTCTTTTTTGCAGCGTCCTGCCACGTTTTCGCGGCTAGGGGAGGGTGGGAGGTGGGGGGTGGCCATGATCGCTGTGTGAAATCCCAAATCAGTATTTGTAATCTTTCCAAATGTGGCAAAGTTGGGCCAATCACGCCGGCACACAATGGTCTACCCTTAGGAATGGCGTCACGGGATCTAGTAGTGTCCGCTGTGAGTGAATCAGACGGCGCGTAGTATATATTGTCTGGCCGATACACATGGACCGCAGTATTAATCAGGGAGTGCCACAGGGTTCGAACCTGCGGATCTCTGCCAAAGTACTTTTCTCTCGTCTCTCGAACGCGACCCCATCGGCCCGCAGTGTCAAGCGCGGCAGAAAGATCGAGCAACACAAACTGAGATAATAATTGTGACTTCATAAAAGGCACATTTTCAAATGGCAAATAGAACAAAAAACACACGTCTCCTCGCACGGATGGATCGCTGACATATCTTCATATGCAAAACAAGCTCGGATATCACTCGCCACTGATGTTAGCCGTGGCCGGGAATCTAATTTGACTGAGGTTGCCTGGTTCGCAGTGCAGTGCACGAACCACCGCGCCATCACTCCCCACCCACCCACAAAGACAAAGTTCCCCCGTATAGACTTAACAGAATGTTGGGGCAAGTGCTGTTAGCACCTATGAAAGTCGGCATGGCACACGAGGGAGCGGGGTGGCCATCACCACGGCCGACCGCCTTTGTCTCCCCAGTGGCGATGTTTTTACACACCGCACCAGGCACTCATTTAAGGCTGAGTTGACTCACTACGTGAGGCCCAGGACCGGTTCAGATAATCGCCACTGGTGTTGGTGAATCGAGCTCGGGGCGCGTGTGCACTCGCACACGCACGACCAGCCCCGTGTCAGAGACCTCGGAGGTAAGCAGCCTCCGGGGGTTGTGTGTTACAGCTACACACTAACATCTGTATGTTGTTGTTGTTTGTTGTTGTTGTTGTTCGGTTGCCCTCCACAATCTGAGCAATGCCAGGTGATGCCGCCTCTCCTGCAGCCACTCGCCGGTCACGTGCTCAGTTTGCTGTCGCCCCCGCGCCTCCGATTAGCACGGTTGGCTAGGTACGGTGCGAAAGAAGTTCAACACGCGTACACAGACAAAGGTGCCCAGTATAGACTGTTAACAGCAAATGCTGATTAGCGATTAGCGCCTATGAAGGCCGGCACGTATTCACACTCGTACACACGGCCGCCCTTTCAGATGCCCAACTGCGGCCGTCTGGAACGCTCTTCCTTCCGATATAAGGAAGCTCCTGGAGCTATCCACTTTGACATAATCTAGATTGAAAACGTATTTCTTAAGAACTGCTTTTCGTGTTTAGTTTGTTGTCTTTCTCCCGCACCCCCAATCAGCACGGTTGGCTACGTACGGTGCGAAAGAAGTTCACAAATACGTACGCACGTACGTGGCCCAGCGAGCGGCTCGCATGTCGGGAAGGTTGCGAGTTCACATCCCGGGTGGGGGTTAACTCAGCCCATCATCCCTTCGGCGGGGGCGATAAAATTAGTAGTCACTTTGCCGGGGAAGTCAACAGCGATTGTCCTGTGGACAGACTCGCCTCCCGCCATAGGAATGTGGAATTGTAGCTACCGGCTCAGGGCTGTAGTAAACACGAGCCGAGCACCGATGCCTCATTCGAGCAGAAAATTACTCGGGCGCGGGCCTAGAAAGTGGCGCATTCGCCTCTCGTCGTTGCAGAGGTTTCGCGGTTCGATTACAACGGCCGCCCTGATTAATACTGAGGAGTGTATTAACCATATTGACGCCGTACTACGCGCTGCCCGCGTCACTCACAGTGGTAGTTAAAGAGCCCGTGACGCCATCCGCAAGAGTTTGCGGTCGTTGCGTGCCAGAGGCACGCGGTCAACGTTTTAACAGTTTAACCGGAAACATTTACTCATTTGGGATGTTCCACAGCAATCATCGCCCTCCACAACCCCCATTCGACTGCGAACGCTTGGCAGGATCCTCCTGAGGCTCTCCTGGACAAACGAGCTCAATAATTATAATTACAACGCACACAGCACACGGCTGCATTGTGCGACACGAACAACAACAACAACAACGCCATTCCGCGCCGATGCAGATCCATCCATACGACATTACGAAGCATAAAATTAGGCAAGACCTATTACTCAACAGCAACTATATTTCTGTGGTAATAATTTACAGCCAATCGTCAATCCACTGCCGTATGTGGACCTCCCCACACACCGTGTCAGTAGTGAGGGTTGTTTGACCATACTTCAGCGCGGTGGCTAGGAGATGTTAACTACCTCGCCCGGTATACAGGAGGTCGTGGATTCAATTCCGACCCTGATGCCTGCTGCTGTATATTTGGAGTTTGCGTGTCTCTCTCCCCATGGTCGCGTGGATTTTTTCTCCGGGTCCTCCGGTTTTTCCCTCCACAATTATAAACACGCGTTCAGAGTTTTCGGCTGCTATGCATTTCCACGTGATAAGCCACGTGGTTGAGCTATCATTTGTGGCCAGGTCCTTTCTGAAAAAAAAAGATATATAGCTCAGTGGGCCTTTCCTGGTAAAATAAAACATGAAAATGTTTATATTCTTGGTTCTGTCGGTAAAGTCACGTAGAAGGGAAACAATAAAATAATATAAATATAAAGCAATAAAAAACATGTAAAATAAATAAATAATAATACAACATAACTATATAAATAATAAAGCAATATAAATATAAAACAATAAAAAACAAAAAAAATATCTTCTTGGTTCTTTCGGTAAAGTCAAGTAGAATGGAAACAATAAAAAAAAGACGGCTGCTTGCGTTGTTGCCGAAACGTCGTGAGAAATATTTTATTATGCTTTATTTAATTATTTTTATTGTTTCCATTCTACGTGACTTTACCGAAAGAACCAAGAATATGTATCCCTGCAGTCACGAAAGCTTTAAATCAAAATGAAAATGTTTAGTTTAATAGTTTTGGCAAAGCAAGGAGGGCAGAGCCCCGGTTCAGACCGCACGCTGCCGCTGATGTTGGCCAGGGTGGGGAGTCAAACTCCGGCTTCAGGGCGCAGTGCGGCTCACCGAATCTCTAAGAACCGTGTTTCATTTCGCAGGTCGAGCAACGATGCGCATTTGCGGGGATTGGTGGATCACTCAAAGATGGAGCCACGGAGTGCGCAACTGAGCGGCGTTGACGTCGCCGCAGCTCCCTTGTGCCAGGCTAGATGTACCTTGAGGCCGCCACGTGGAGTGCGGAAGGTTCGCTGCTGGCGGGAGGTGACGGAACAAATCCAGGTGCTACGTGTGGACTGACTGAGATGATTGACAGACGACTGACAGATGATTGACAGATGATTGACAGATGCACTACCCCTGCTCCCCACTGCTGTGTGCGGCGAATTCGGCACCCACAACAACAACAGCAGCCGCCATTCGGCACTAAGCGGCGCTGACGTCACCACGGCGCTTGTGCCAGGTTAGGTGCACTTTGAGGCCGTCACGCGATGTATCAAAGGCTCGTTGGCAGGAGGTCACGGAACAGACATACCCATGTGCAATGGGTTGCATGAGTGCGATTACTGGCAGATGCTCTACACGCGTACAGACACACACACCGGCAGTGGGAGACGCGCCGCAGCAGGCAGTACAGCAACTAGGTTTGTGTGCAGGCTATATGTGTGAGTGCGATGGCTGTCCCCTTTAAATGCGTCGTGGGTTTTCTCCAGGCACTCTGTTTTCCTCCTCCTCCCACACACACAAAGCATGGCGACACACACACACACCACACACAAAGCATGACGACACACACATCACACACACAAAGCATGGCGACACACACACCACACACACACAAAGCATGGCGACACACACCACACACACACAACGCATGGCGACACACACCACACCACACACACACAAAGCATGGCGACACACACACAAACATCACACACCACACACACAAAGCATGGCGACACACATGAAAGGCCAAAATATCCCTCGGCAGGATTCTCCCGCAAAGGGGTCTCGAGACTCCGCGCTATTCTCTCTGGAGTTAGCTTTCTGTGTTGTTGGCAATTATAAAACTTGTGTTGTCGTTTTGTGGGCATCCTGCGTTTGGTTGCGTGGTTGATTCATATTCACCGACTCGCACGTGGGGAAGGGGCCAGGGCTCCCAGATAAAAGCCACCCCCTTAGCAAGAGGGAATACCATTCTAGAGATCCACACAGATGGATTCACGAAACCCACTTTCTAAACTGCCATATCGCAGCTACCCCGTGCTGCCAAACTCTGGAACCCATCACCATCCTCCTTCACAGCCCGTGCCCCGGACCTCTGGATCTCAGAATCTTTTTTATCAGAATTTTTATTTTAGACTCCAGGCGTTAATCCGATTAGCTATGAAGCTCTTTTTGACAGCCGTCTACTAGGGATGCGGCAGGTAACAACAACAACAACGATAACAACAACAACAATGTCAATCCCCTCCTCTGATCTGTTATCGCTCGCGGTGATTTCGCGTAACAATTCCAAGTGGCTGGCCGCTCTTTTTCCGTCGTCAGCGAATCAACCGCGGCAAGAGAAGTCGGCGACGAAATCACAGCCCCCAACGCAAACCACCGCGCCTCTCGTGTCGGGCAGGGGGTGGTGGTGGTGGTGGCACCTCGCGTCTACAGAACAGATGATCCTCTGCAGGCCTATGGATCAACTCGGCCGGAACGCGTCCCTCCCCACGTCTCCTCCGGTGTCTTGGCAGCGAAGCGGCGGATTTCGTTTGGAGCCTGGACAGGCGATCGGATGGGCGACGCCACTGAAGCGCCTTTGTTTTCACGCGCGGCTGCGCTACGTTCTTGGCCTGTAGAGGGCGCTGCAGATGAAGATCCACTGCTGGACTGGACCGGACTGTACTTCTATCTGACACCCCCACCCCACCCACCCCCAACGCGTCTGCTGTGATCCCTGCCGACTTCACGCGTCTGGCTCTCACCAACAGCGTTGGTGAAGTATGATCAAGTAGACCCCCCTCCCCCCCCACGAGTCACTTCAGCAGTTTCATATTCAGCAACCCGCACCACAACTTAATTACGGTTTGCAGTGCTTTGGGGCCGTCCATAAATGACGTCACGCAACTTTAAATAAATATAGACAACACGTTCTACTTAATAAAATAGCCACATTAAATACGCACTACAATGACAATAGTTTAAAGCGATTTGAAGCATGTTTTATATTTTGGGGGGGGGGGGGGTGGCAGAGCTTTGTGACGTCATATTTGAGGGGGGTTCTGACTTTGTGACGCCGTGTGACGATGGGGGGGGGGGGGGTCAAAAACCGTCCAAAATCGCGTGACGTCATTTATGGACGGCCCCTTTGATAACCCACTGTTGGATGAACGCTACCACCCCCCACCACCACCACCACTTCCCCCCCATACTTCACCACGCTGGTCAGTGCGGGTTGGTGACAGAGAGGGGGTTCCCATGGTGCAGTTCAAACGCCGAGGATGCTACCCGTGCCCAGGGGTTGAGCGCAGGTCCGCGGGTTCACAGCGTGGCATCTAGACCCGACTTGAGCCTCCCCTTCACCAACCCGCATTGACCGGCGTGGTGAAGTATGGGGGGAAGTGGTGGTGGTGGTTGGTGGTTGGTGGTGGGTTGCGTTCATCCAGCAGTGGATTATCAAAGCACCGTCAATCGCAATGAAATTTGCGGTGCGGGTGGTTGCTGGTGGATATGAAGCTGCTGAAAGCCACAGCGCTCGCGTCACCGATCGACCTCGGGCACGTCAACAGCATTGCATCGCGCTAACCGCTGCGCCACCGCTCCCCACCCATCATCATTAGCGATCCCGATATCACCACTCGACCGGCAAGCGTCAGGCCATTGTCGCCCTTCGCCACAGCGCGCGGTCCCAAGGCCGCGCGCATTTAGCGATGGCAAAATTGACGACGGCCTCTCGCGTCTGCGTTGCCACGGGCAGGCTAACCTCGACGGATCAACCCCCGACGCTATTTGTATTTATTTATAATTTGTGTTTATACCTCCTGCGCGGTTGGGATGGGGTGGGTGGGGGGCGAGGTACGTAGAGGACTGTGCGCGCCTGTGCATCTATTCACAGGGCAAAGGCGCAGACCCTGCAAATTCGTCAGCGAACCGAGTAATTCGCCTCCCGTGGAGTGTGACGCTAAAGCCGGTAGGGTGCGAGCAAACTCCGCTAGCGGTCCTTTAAATAAGCGGCTTATACATATATATTTATTTATGATAAAAAAAGGTAGTCAGGTGGCTGAGCAGGGCGGCCAACTCAACCACTTAGCACCTTGAGGTCGCAAGTTCCATTCCTACTGCAGCCGCTCAGGGCAGGGGATTTACATTTTAAAAAAAGATAAAGGCGCAGGCCTGCAATTCCTTCCTCACGCCGCTGTTGTTGGAAGGGGCCTCCTCGGTACCGAACTCCAGATGGTATTTGGTCTACTCTTCCACGTTGGCCAGACGTTTTAGGAAGCGTGTTGATGACACAATGTATTTCTTCCGTAAACGAAACGGCATTATCGTCTTGTCAATATTCTCCTCGGCGTTCGCGATGGGACAAAGACAAAAATAACAAAGCTCTCCCGTATAGCCTTAACAGACTGTAGGGACAAGTGCTGTTAGCGAGCACCTATGAAGGCCGGAACGGCACACGAAGGGGTAGGTGGCCAGCACCACACCCGACCGCCTTTGTCTCCGAGTGGCGATGTTTACTCACCGCACCAGGTACTCATTTGAGGCTGAGTCGACCTAGGGGAGGCCCAGGACCGGTTCAGATAATCGTCACTGGTGATGGCTGTGAGCGGGAATCGATCCCGGATCGCCAGGTTCATAGCGCAGCGCGCTAACCGCTACACCACCGCTCCCCACGATGGAACGCGCACACACACACAGGGGACAATGCATGGACAGTGACAAGTGCGTGACTCCACGTACTCCACGTACTCTTGTCTGCATACGGGGTGGCAATGGGCTCTGGTGGTGCGTCCCCACCCCTCTGTGGAACCAAGTGACGAGTGGCGAGGCCTCGGCAGGAGCCTCTTTCGCAAGAGTGACATGCCCCGGACTGTCAGCGAAATGCCAAAAGCAAAAACAGTGAATAATCAAACAAATGAAGTCAATTATTTATAGATTTCAGTAGAATCAACCAACATAGAGAGAGAGAGGGGTATAAATGGGTATTTGGCCTACTCTTCCACGCTGGCCAAGTGTCTTGGAAGAGATGGGAGAATGACATTCTAGGCGTGCAGTGGAGTGCCACACGAACCCGAAAATCAATCAGCGTTCGATTCCCGCTCACGGCCACCAACCAACACCGGTGACGATTATCTGAACCGGTCCTGGGCCACCCCTAGGTCGACTCAGTCTCAAATCAGTACCTGGTGCGGTGTGTAAATATGACCACTACTAGGATGACAAAGGTGGCCGGGCCAACATCATAGACGAATATCTGAACCGGTCATGGGCCTATTCCATTGTAGAATCAGCCCTAAATGAGTAACAGGTGTCGTGTATAAACACAGGGAATACAAAGGCGGCCGGGCGTGGCGCTGGCCAACCACTCCCTCGTGCGCCGTGTCGGCTTCAATAGGTGCTCGCTAACAGCGGCCAGGCTGCAGGGCTCTCCCAGGCGATCCTTGTTTAGTATCTTTATGTCATCTCGAGTCACGGCAGTGAATGCAGAAGCATTTGGACTCGTCAGCGTGACCATCCATACACGTGAACCTCGGGCCAAATCTTGAGCATTACAACAGCTGTCATAAACACTGCGTGGCCACCCTGTAGTCGAAATGTCCCTGATCCTATCTTTAGACATTGTCACATCACATACTACCGATTATTATTGGGAAATAAGACGGCGGCTGTGCCGCACGTGGTCCCTGGTCCAGCACTTTTGGAGGCATCAGTGAGAGTTGGTGGAACACCGCACACACAGATGTTGCAAAACGTTTCCCCTTCCGTGAGCGTCGGGGACGTGCCTTGCCCCTCGATCGCCACGGTGGCAAGGAGATGTTCACTACATCGCGTGGTCTACAGGAGATCGTGGGTTCGATCCCGACCCTGACGATGCCTGCTGTATATTTGGAGTTTGCGTTTCTCTCTCTCATCATCACGGTGGCTAGGTGATGTTAACTACCTCGCCTGGTATACAGGAGGTCGTGGGTTCGATCCCGACCCTGACGCCTGCTGTGTATTTGGAGTTTGCGTGTCTCTCTCGCTCATAATCATCACGGTGGCTGGAAGATGTTAACTACCTCGCCTGGTATACAGGAGGTCATGGGTTCGATCCCGACCCTGACGCCTGCTGTATATTTGGAGTTTGCGTGTCTCTCTCGTATCATCATCACGGTGGCTGGAAGATGTTAACTACCTCGCCTGGTATACAGGAGGTCGTGGGTTCGATCCCGACCTTCACGCCTGCTGTATGGTGGCGCGGGTTTTTGTCCGGGTCCTCCGCTGTTTTCCTTCCACGTTTAAAATCAACACGCGTTTAGAGTAATCGGCTGCTATAAATGTCCACCTGATGACAAGCCACTTCGTTGAGCTATCATTTGTGGCCAGGTGGCTTCTGCAAAAGAGCTGTACAGCTCAGTGGACTTCACCAGGTGAAACAACAAAATAGAAGTCAGGACAGCAAAGTCAACTAATCGCTATCTGTCTCCATCTACATTGGATAGAGTGTTGCCCTCCTTCGCACGCGTGGGCTTCCTCCAGGTGCTCCAGTTCCCTCCTACACCTATAAACACTCATTAAGTGGCCGAGAACACCTGGATACATAGAGAGCCGCAGAGCTTGGGTCATGGTTGGTAGCGCCGGCTCACTGCCTGGCTGCCTTCCCGTCCGCCTGTGGTTCCTCCTCGCGAGTGAATCTCGTGCAAGTGGCGTGCTTCAAGTTAAAATCGTACTATGCGATGAAAAAAGTTTTGCTGGCTGGCTGGATGCAGGGAGAGGAGGATGGGCGGTCATGATATATTTTTTTAAAAAGCGAGATGATTTTCAGCAAGATTAATCGCAACCATGGAGGGCAACTTCGCGTGTAGCATTCCACATCCATATAACAATGTCCACTTTCTTAAAGCTTCACACTGCCCTATGCTATCCTTCCACCACTGGATGGCAGCATAATCAGAGGTTGTCACGGGTGAGATCGAACTTTTCTAAAGTAAGCATTTCTTTTGGGGGGTGGGGTGTTTATAACATGAGTGTGACGCTAAAGTCGATCAAAAGCCACCGTCGCCTGCTCCTGGTAACTCGGAGGTCGAGGGAAATTCTGACTACGACTACTACTATTATTATTATTATTATGCTTCCCACAACGAAATGTGTCAGCAACATTTTGTAAATTAAATTTTTACATGAGTTTATTCTTTCGGAGTATTATTTTTTACGATCTAAGAGGTTGCCTATTGCTTAATAGCATCGATTTGTGTATCAATTCATACTCCAATTTACAAAGCTGATCATCAGAGTATTTTTATGTCATTCTAAACAGGCCCCCCCCCCCCCCCCATTGTGTTATCAAGCGCAGTCTCCAACTCTTATTAACCTACACCTCTCGTGTCCTCTCTCTCTATGTGCTATGAAGAAGGTGTATTGCCCGAAACGTCGCCTGTTATTTACAATGATATTTTCAGGCCACATATTGGTATAGAGTCTATAGACAAACGTGTTGAGTGTTTCGTCATTTCGTTATACAATATGTTGTTTTAAGTATAACAATAATTCATACCGAGAAACCAGCATCAAAATTGTCACTCCGAGTAAGTGAAGGGTTAAGCCTCTTACACAAGCAGGGCCCAGCCGTAGCGTGTAGCCCGCTTGTTTTGGAGGTTCGCGGTTCAAATCCGGCGGCCAGCCCTCGTTAATACTGTGGCGTGTATTAACCATAACGACGATGCGACTGCTGCTACCACGTGCCGGCTGCTTCAAAGTGGGTTGTCAACTAACCCCCCCCCCCACCACCACCACCACCGCGGCATTCGAGATTGTGTGCCGGCAAAATAACAACAATGAAACCACTTAGCAGAGTGATCGTGGCCCCCAGACTGACAGGACCAGTGCTCCCTCGCAGGCCACGTGCCGAGGCCCATTGCGTGTGCCGCGCGGGGACAGCTGCCACTTAAGGGGGCGCCCGCTGCCACGCGTCGAGGTGGCATTCGACGATGCGAGCCGCTCATCGCGTGTAAAGCGCCACACCAGAGTAACGAGGCGAGTCTGCACTGCGGTAGCGTCACTAGTGTGGGGGCAGGGGGGGGTGCCTTGCCCCCCCTCCCCCTGTTCCCCAAAGCTACGAGTTGAGGCCCCCTTTGACAACCACCATGAGAGACGAATCAAATATTGGGGGGCCCCACATAAGCGACCGCCGCACCCTCTGAGCTAACAATGCAGTTGCTACTCCACTGCTGCTCTGTCAAACACAGCTCATTGCCACTGGGGTCGTACAGCCGTGTGAGTGACCGGGTTAAACTAAGAGCTACATGGAGAAAAGAAGATGAACTTGCTACGAGCTTCGCCACTGCTACATTGCCGCTTTATGTCACTTATTCCGGTTGTAGATGTCACATCTGTTATGGAGGCTGGCACCGTTTCTAATATCAGCTGCGTTTGGTCAATTCACGATCCGTGTTGTTGTTTTTTTAATCAGACACTAACACCCGGTCAATCCTTGGGACGCAGTCGTCCGTCTGTCCCTCCAGTCAGCCAGTCAAACTTCTTTTTTTCTCAAATAGTACGACACAAGGATTGTTTTAAGTCTCAGAAACATACATTATTGCCTGATCGATCGACCAAACGCGCACACACACGTGCACGTAACGTATATCAATGTATAGCCATGCATCAATATTGCATTGAGTGTATTAGCAAGCCGTACATATACACCGTATGTGTGTGTACTGTGTACGCAAATATGTGAGTGGTGGTGCAGTGGTTTAGCTCACTGCGCTAGGAAACTGCGATACCAGAGTTCTATTACCGCTCAGCCAATAACAGCGGCGAATATTTAACGGGTCCTTAGCCTCCTCCAGGTCGACTGAACCTCACATGAGTATCTGGTGTGGAGTATAAACATCAGCACTGGGAAGAAAAAGGCGGCCGGGTATTGTATTGGCCACCCACCCCCTCGTGTGACGTGCCGTCCCGCATAGGCCTTCGCCAACAGCACTTGCCCCAACAGTCTGCCGAGGCTATACGGGGGAACGTCGTCTTTGTGAGTGACAGACGCATGAATGTCGACACCAACGTACACGCGTGCGAGTCGCGATGCCAAATGTTTCGTTGCTATTTTTCGTGGAGCGGTGGCGCAGCGGTTAGCGCACCGAGGCGAGTTCCAGACTTGGCCACGACTCACGCCTGGCGCAGAGTGACAACTGAACCGGTCTAGCCCCGCCACCGTCACGAACCTCCACCGCTAATTGATACCGACTCGAGTCAAGGGGTAGGTCACCTGCGGCTCTTCAACGGAACTGCTTCGTGACCGTGAATCATTAAGGGCCACCGGCTCTCATTCGCGTGCATTGAGGCTCTTGAAATGATGCGTCTTCATTACCGAATTCTAAAATAGCAGCTTTTCTCGTTATTTTGCCCGCTGGTCCCAGGACTTTACGATACACACTTATATGCCATCACGGTCATATAGTATCCAACTATGCATATATTTTAATATTACTCTTCGATGTACAATTATAGATGTCCATACACGGTTCATATGCTCTACCCATGTATGCATGCACAAATTATTTCTACGTGTTGCTGCGCACGCACGCACATCCAACACCTAGGCCTTCGCGTCCAATATTATGATTCATAATACATTTCGTGTGGGTTAACTGCGTGCGTAAAAAAATGTGTTCTACACCCATCCCCACCCGACACAGCCACAATTAATAGAGCATCGCCAGGCAGTTCGCGAGAACAATTTTGGTAACCGTCTGATAATGCTGTTTGGAACTCTGAGCGAAACGTCGGACTTCACGATTATTAAATGTTGCGAGATCGCCCTCCAAAAACAACTAGCAACAACACCACCGGCGGTGCTGCTGAAGCGGTCATGAATTGGCACGTGCGTTGATCACGTGACAGCTTTATCAATGGGGCTGTCGGGTGGAGGAGGATGTACGACACACATTTGGCTCATGCGATCTCACCCGAAAATCAATTATGAAACACACGGACACGTTACGTACACGCATAAAAAGACAAATACAAAGACCCCCCCGTGCAGCCTTAACAGACTGTTGGGGCAAGTGCTGTTAGCGATCACCTATGAAGGCCGACACGGCACACGAGGTGGTGGGTGGCCAGCGCCACGCCCGGCCGCCTTTGTCTCCCCAGTGGCGATGTTTACATCGCACCAGGTACTCATTTGTGGCTGAGTCGACCTTGGGGACGCCCAGGACCGGTTCAGATAATCGTCACTGGTGTTGGCCGTGAGCGGGAATCGAACTCGGTTCGCA
This sequence comes from Lethenteron reissneri, assembly GCF_015708825.2. Classification (NCBI taxonomy): domain Eukaryota; kingdom Metazoa; phylum Chordata; class Hyperoartia; order Petromyzontiformes; family Petromyzontidae; genus Lethenteron; species Lethenteron reissneri. Next base: position 10,308,289 of record NC_083817.1, read on the forward strand.
CGTGTCCTCATACATACACACATACATGTTATAAACATACGAAACGACATATTTGCACGTTACGTGCAGCACATCCATACATATATACACATGTTGCATACATTACATTTACACATGTACACACACATGTGATACGCACATACCCACATTACATAGGCACATACATGTGTTTAGATGTATGCACACATATATAATATATTACAGAGTTAAACATCTTAACATCGAACGTAATAACAGTAAAACATATTAGTGATATAACGTAAGACACGATACGTAATTAATAACAAGTTATTCACTATAATTAATAATTAAACATATTTAACCAATTATTCTATACAGTGATCACCATTACAACGAAGGGGGAACTCACATTCTGCAATTACACTGTGGCTTTAAAAAATATTTTTAAAAACCGTGTACACAAGAAGGCGACGTTTCAGGTAATGGCCCGAATTCAAAGCACACAAACAGAGGCCCAGAGAAAAGAAGAGTTATTGCTTGTGCACCAAAGCCAACGAAGGCTCATCAAATAACTGTATTTAAGAACAGAACACATTTTAAAATGCAACAAGTAAAAAAAAAACCCTGGTAGGTAAATATGAACAACATCGCGTAGCAAGAGTTAACAGTGTTATAGAGTCTAAGTAGAGTTGGTATAGTTCTCAGTTCCAAATTAAAGATCGGAATTAGCAACATCGTAATTACAGATCGTGATGAGCAAACATCGTCATTATAGATCCTAGTGAGCAATCATACTCATTAAATATCGTAAAGATGCAATCATCCTCATTAAATATCTTAATCAGCAACCATCGTCATTAAATATCGTAATGAGCAATCATCGTTACCACTGCATGCGTGTTCTGCCCTGCAACCAATTAAGTTTAACCTCAAATTCTTAAATCTATTTTTAAAAATATATTCTACTGTAACGAGTGAATTGTGCGAAGTTGGTGTATAGTTTAACACAAACGCGTTCGCAAATATGTCGTTTCGCATTAAGATGATGCCTTTCTTTACTTACCTAATATACACCGATTTAAACCTACGTCGTTTGCATTGTCGGACGCGTGACTAGGAGGACGGCACGTCGGCAAACCCACGATCTGGCTTCGACGCATTAATCAGACGCAAACTTGCTGCTCCGGGCTGAGCACAGGAGCCCAAAGAGCCTGAAACGCCAAGCCGCCAGCAACAAACAGCACGACTAAAGTTGTGAGAGTGTCGTGAAGCACGTTTCTGCAATTGGCCAACGTTGTTTGAGTGAAACTGCTGCTGATGATGATAGATACGTCTGCAGTGGCGTAGAAGGGCCATTGCCCGAAACGTCTATTATTATACATTTAGTTTCCGTTTCAGACCCCACGCGATGTTATTGACGATTGCGCTGAGTTTTTCTCGACCTTCGAGCGCGGGTTACCACATGGATGTTGGGAACAGAGTCGACGAGAGGGAATTCTAAAAGTCGAGCAGTAAGAGAAGTGTTGTGACCTGCAGTGTGGTGGTGGTTGAACACAGTGTGGTGGTGGTGGTGGTTGATCAGTGTGGTGGTGGTTGAAGACAGTGTGATGGTGGTGGTTGAACACAGTGTGGTTGGTGGTGGTGGTTGAACACAGTGTGGTGGTAATGGTGTTGGTTGAAGACAGTGTGGTGGTTGAAGACAGTGTGGTGGTTGAAGACAGTGTGGTGGTTGAACACTGTGGTGGTGGTGGTGGTTGATCACAGTGTGGTTGTGGTTGAACACAGTGTGATGGTGGTGGTGGTTGAACACTGTGGTGGTGGTGGTTGATCACAGTGTGGTGGTGGTTGTGGTTGATCACAGTGGTGGTGGTGGTGGTGGTTGATCACAGTGTGGTGGTGGTGGTGGTTGATCACTGTGGTGGTGGTGGTTGAACACAGCGTGATGGTTGAACACAGCGTGGTGGTGGTTGATCACAGTGTGGTGGTGGTGGTTGAACACAGCGTGGTGGTGGTGGTTGATCACAGTGTGGTGGTGGTTGAACACAGTGTGGTGATGGTGGTGGTTGATCACAGTGTGGTGGTGGTGGTTGATCACAGTGTGGTGGTGGTGGTGGTTGATCACTGTGGTGGTGGTGGTGGTTGATCACAGTGTGGTGGTGGTGGTTGATCACTGTGGTGGTGGTGGTTGATCACAGTGTGGTGGTGGTGGTGGTTGATCACTGTGGTGGTGGTGGTTGATCACAGTGTGGATGAGACGAGACAGCCAGACATGGGAGGCGGAGTCGTCAACGTGAGTCGCGTCATTGGGCTCGCGGGACTCGAGTCCTTCAAGTCCGATCCATCGCCCTTGTGGGCTCCAGGACTGATTGAGGCATCATTGCACAATCGCGGTATTTCACGTCCATGTAGGCGCTCAGTGAACAAGTCCCATCATTTTATTCCATGGACTTTGATGTAGGTCCATTGCCCGAAACGTTCCCGAATATATTTATTTCTACTTAAGGCGGTGTTGTTGACGAGTGTGTACAGTTGTTGTTTTTTTTTAAACGATGATTTGTGCCGACTCGGTCATTGCTCATTCGTGACCATTGCTTTGGCTGTCACGGAGAGACACCGAGACTTTGTAGTGTCACTAATCACAGCATATTCGCTCATTTGCCCCAAATTCAGAGCAGAGATTGCAACGGTGAAATTAACGAAACGCAATTAGTCTTCGGACTAATTTAGATCGTTGAATTTGACGGCTGAGAATCGAAATGAGTTCACTTTAGCTGATCAACGCCCTGATGTTGTGTTATGCATTACCAGGAGTGATCTATCTCCTACTGGATGAATCCGGTGTCAACGCCAGTCACCACTCCCCACTGTCTATTGATTATTTAATATCTTTATATTTTTTACGCATCCTTAAAAATCCGTATACGGTGATATGTTTCAAGGATATCACTGTTACATTTGTTGTTATCGTGTTGTAGATAACATTACATTACTATATAGTTGGGAATAATTAATATATAAACACGATTGCATGTCCACACAATAAATGCATCAAAATAAATAATTTTAACGTCGAGAATTCTATTCACATTATCCTACATTATGAGACTGGTCACGGAATGGCAGCTGAAGGAGGGAACGCGTCTCAGAGGACGACCCATGCGGAGATGGAGCGATAGGATCAGCTCACACGTGTGTGTGTACACAGTGTGTACATATCAAACAAAGACAAATACCCCCGTATAGCCTTAACAGACTGTTCGGGCAAGTGCTGTTAGCGAGCGCCTCTGAAGGCCGGAACGGTACACGAGGGGGTGGGTGGCCAGCACCACGCCCGACCGCCTTTGTCTCCCCAGTGGCGATCGTTACACACAACACCAGCTACGCTACGAGTCAAGCGACCCGAGCTCGATTCTCGCTCACGGTCACCAACACCGGTGACGATTATCTCAATCGGACCGGCGCCTCCCCTAGGTCGACTCAGCCTCAAATGAGTACCTGGTGAGGTGTGTAAAACATCGCCACTTAGGGAGACAAAGGCGGCCGGGTGTTGTGCTGGTCACCCACCTCTTCGTGTGCCGTGCCTGCCTCGGTAACTGCACTTGCCCCAACGGTCTGTGCAATGATGTACGGGGGATCTTTAACTTAGTCTATGCGTGCGTGGATGTAAGCGCGCATACGGTAGATGTGGAACGGTGGGGAGCGGTGGCGCTACGAGCCCTGCGCTTGCTACGAACCCGAAGTCTCGAGTTCAAATTCCCGCTCACGACGGTGGCGAATATTCGAACCCAGCCACTGTCCTCCCCTAGGTTGACTCAGCCATGAATGTGCACCCGGTGCGGCGTCCACACGTGTGACGAGAGTGGAAAATATGAGCTCGCATCAGGGATATAGACAAGAGGGGCATTAGCAGAATCAATCGGAGCAATTACATCGTCGTATATATATAGCATGTGATAGTACAACCGTTGAGACTGGGCGACTGATTATATATAATGTACAAAGGCAAATATCCCCCGTATAGCCTTCACAGGCTTTTGGGGCAAGTGCTGTTAGCGATTAGCGGCTATGAAGGCCGGCTCGGCACACGATGGGGTGGGAGGCCAGCACTACGCCTGGCCGCCTTTGTCTCCCTGGTAGTGGTGATGTTTACACATAGCACCAGGTACTGATTTGAGGCTGAGTCGACCTAGGGGAGGCCTAGGATCGGTTCAGATAATCGTCACTGGTGTTGGCCGTGAACGTGAATCGAACACGGGTCGTTGCCCTAATGTACACACACATAGAGCACTCTAGGTAATACACACGTGTAATATCATCATCATCAATAGTGATATCAATTTGGAGCGTTCATTCTCGTAGAGAGAGAGAGAAAGGACGACTCTGAGACGCGAGGAGGCACTGCAGGCGAGCGGGGAAAGGCAGGAGGTGATCCGGCGCTCCCGAACCAACAATTGCCCAAGTTCTACGCTTCTCCGTATCGTAAGATGTTTTAGAAAATGAATGCTAATGATGAGTGCTCATACATAAAATGAAATTTCCTAGGAGAGATCAAAGGAGATGCTGGTGGTGGTGTATCGGGACGAGACATCTGGCGCATTTAGTGCACACGTAGCCGAGGCTATAACGAGAACAATTTATAACCTCCACTTTCAAATTTGCGTGCCAAAGGTTTAACGGTCGGACAGTTGATTGTTTTAATAAGCACAAAATGTATTTATTTGCACTGGAGGAATCCGATGAGCCGTAAAGCTCTTTTTCACAGATGTCCCGTCTCACTCACACACGGCAGGCTGAGACCAAATTTCCACCCCGCAGCTGACGCCGAACGCTCGTCACATACGCACGAGCTGCATCAGCATCATCAGTGAACCCAGTAATTCGCCTCCCGTGGAGTGTGACGCTAAAGCCGATAGGAAGCGCGCAAACTCCGCTCGCGGTTCTTTACATAAGCGGCTTATAATAAATGTAGTAGTTAGGTGGTTGGACAGCGCATTCAACTCAACCACTTAAGCACCGAGAGGCATAAGTTACATTCCTGCTGCAGCCGCTCAGGTAGGCAAATTCCATTAAAATAATAATAAAGGTGCAGCCCTGAAATTGCTCGCTCACACCACTGGTGGTGGAACGGGCATCCTCTTCAGCGAATTCAGAAGGTGTTTGGTCTACTCTTCCACGTGGGTCAGATGTGTTTGGAAGAGTGTTGGGCGTGCAATGTATTTTCTCTGTAAATTAACGACGTTATTATAATCTTACCAACATTCTCATTCCTCGAGTGTGCAACGGTGCACAGAGGGGGCAGTGCTTCAATAGTGACAAGCTGCGTGACGACGCACACTCGCGACCCGTGATCATATTCAGAATCAGACTCAAAATATGCATCTATGCTAGAGGAATCCGATGAGCTATAAAGCTCTTTTTTCACAGATGTCCAGTACAACAATTAAATAAAGGAGGGACGACACAGCACTGTACATCTATATTTACATTTACATGGTAGACGCGTTCGCCCTTTTGGTTTGCAGAGGTTCGCTGTTCGAATCCTGCACAAGGGCCGCGCGTGATTATGATTGCGAGTGAAAACTATGAAACCAGTAACAACATTAAACGCGTTGTCTGATGTAACCGCAGTGCACCGCGTTAAAAAGCCCCGTGGCGCCATTCGCAAGATGCAGGCCATTGTGTAAACTATGAACTAAACTTTGTATTTTACCGGGTAAGGCCCACTTAGCTACGTAACTCTTTTTCAGAAGCGACCTGGCCACCACAAATGACGGCTTAACGAAGTTGCTCATCCTCGTGTGGAAATTCATGGTCGCCAAATGCTCTAAACGCACGTTTCTAAATGCCGAGGGATATCACCGGAGGACCCGGAGAAGAATCCACGCGACCACGGGGAAAACATGCAAACTCCAAATATACAGCAGCAGGCGTCAGGGTCGGGATTGAACCCACGACCTCCTGTATACCAGGCGAGGGAGTTAACATCTCGCCACCGTGGCGCACAAGGAGAGCCTCGCTGAGTCTCAAGACTATTTTTCAGGAGGGTTCTGCCAACGTCTCACAGTCGAGGCGGGGGGGGGGGGGCGGATTAATCAACTTTAGAAAATTATAACCAAGACGCCGGGGGATGACGAGATGTTAATTACCTCGCCTGGTATACAGGACGTCGTGTGTTCGTTCTAGAACCTGACGCCTGCTGTAGATTTGGAGTTTGCGTGTTCTCCCCGTGGTCGCGTGGATTCTTCTCCGGGTCCTCCGGGGATACCCTCCACATTTAGAAACGTGCGTTTAGAGCATTTGGCGACCATGAATTTCCACACGAGTATGAGCCACTTGGTTGAGCTATCATTTGTGGTGGCCAGGTCGCTTCTGAAAGAGAACTACACTAGCTCAGTGGGCCAGTACCGGGTAAAATATAATAAAAATTTGCAACTAGGTTCCGTTTAAATCAACTTCATAATAAATCAAATAACCATGATTTTGTTTTTTAAAAAATGTCGTAATTGTATTTCACACCCGAATAGTTTGTTCACCGAGTGATGAATAGACATTGTACGTTGTGTACGTTGCGAACACGCAATGTATGTGGGTGAGTGTGGGGAGCGGTGGCGCTGTGGTTGGCGCACTGCGCCACAATCCACCCAAGTTCGATTCCCGCTCACGGCCACTAACAACGGAGACGTTTTTTTTTTGCAACGATCCCCTAAGTCGACTCAACCTTAATTGAGTACCTGGTGCGGTGTGTAAACATCACCACTGGGGAGACAAAGGTGGCCCGGCGTGGTGCTGGCCACCCACCCCCTCGTGTGCCGTCCCGGCCTTCAGAGGCGCTCGCTAACAGCACTTGCCCGAACAGTCTGTTAAGGCGGTACGGGGGTCTTTGTCTTTGTTTGATATGTACACACTGTGTACACACTTCATTAGGTGTTCACTGAATGCACTTGCCCCGACAGTCTGTTGAAGCCTATACGAGGGATCTTTGTCTTTGTTACAAACACGTACGCGCAAAGAACAAGACGATAAACGCCTCTGTGTACACACAGAGACACACACACAGACACTCAGAGATAGACACAGAGACCGAGATTGACGAACACACACACACATAGACAATTAGAGACACGCACAGATATAGACACACAAAGACAAAGATCCCGCATATAGCCTTAACATGCTGTAGGAGCAAGTGTTAGCAAGCACCTATGAAGGCCGGCACGGCACACGAGGGAGTGGGTGGCCAGGACCACGCCCGGCCGCCTTTGTCTCCCTAGTTGCGATGTTTCCACGTCACACCAGATACTAATTTGAGGCTGAGTAGACCTAGGGGAGCCCCAGGACCGGTTCAAATACCCGCCACTGTTTTTGGCCGTGAGCGGGAATCGAAATCGGGTCGCAAGTTTCGTAGCGCAGCGCACGAACCGCTGCACCACCGCTACCCACACAGACACACACACAGACACACACAGACACACACAGAGACACACACAGAGACAAAGATCCCCCGTATAGCCTGTAACAGACTATCGGGGCAAAATGCTGTTAGCCAGGACACACACAGACACAAACACACACAGACACACACACACACAGGCACACACACACAGACACACACACACAGACACGTTCCTTCCACGCAGCCAAGCGTGACGCGTGCCACTATAAACAAGCGAAACTAATGCGTCACACACACACACACAGACTCACACAAAGACAAAGATCCCCCGTATAGCCTTCAGACTGTTGGGGCAAGTGCTGGTGTGGATAGCGTCGCGCCAGGACGCCTTTGTCTCCCCGCTGCTGATGTTTAGACACAGCCCCAGGAACTCGTTTAAGGCTCAGTCAACCCAAGACCGGTACAACAGGGAGAGGTAGCGCAGTGGTTAGCGCACTGCGTGATAATCTCGGCGACCCGAGTTCGATTCCGGCTCACGACCAACATCAGTGATATATATATAATACAGACACATATAGATACAGATACGAGTACATACAGACACGCAAAAACAAGTACACAATATACTCACATACGAGCAGACATGCGTACAGACACACATTAACATATACATAGACGCATAGATATATACCCACAAACACACACACACGGATGTTTTTATATGCAGTGACACACTAAATTACACCAATGCACATACGTCCAGACACACACAAAAGCACACATTCAGACACACACACACGAACAGAAGTACAGGCTATCCTTGTGTAGAAGATATATAAATGCATAGATACACGCACGTACGCGCATATAGACACGCAGATACAGAGGCCAGGACACACACACACGCAGATACAGAGGCGCACACGTACAATCGTATACGTGTGTGTGTATATACACACACACGCACACGTATCGTTTGCTTCATCGTATAGACTCCGTGAGTAAGCGCTATCTGCGAGCACCTATTAATGCTGGCACGCCGTATGCGTGACTGGTCGCCTTTGTCTCCCCCAACTCCAAACAATGTGAATCACGCCACTCTATAATACAACACAATGTATGCACCGTATTTACAACATTAACACTTCTAATCATATTTGACTGCTGGATGAACGCCTCCCCACGCCGCGTCAGTCACGGGAGTCGTTTGGCCGCCATACTTCACCGCAGGGGTCTCGGTGCCGGTCCAGATGAAAGGACATCACTCACCACTGATATCAGCCACCGTGGCCCGCGATCGAACTCGGAGTCGCTGAGTTCACATCAGTAGAGCTGTGAAGCACTTCAACACCGCTGCCCCACCCCCCATGACATCCACCCACGCGTTTGCCGCTTGTTGCAGAGTTTTTTTTTCTCCCGCGGTTCGAACGCCGTAGGCCGCCCCGGTCAATACTACGGGAGAAATCTATTCTAACCGTGCTTGCGATGGAAATGCGTTCAGGAGCCGGATGGCAATGTCGAGGCACGCTGGTGGCCACGGCGAGAGGGTTTCAGGAGAGAGACACAAAGTTCGTGTAGTTATGCTGTTCCTTCTCCTCCGTTGAATGAGCGCGGGCTACAGTGGGGTTACTCGATTGCCCATCATCTGGGATGCATGGCCGCAGTCGCACTACTACTGCGGCTCGTGTCCTTAATTTTCCATTCACGAAGGGGATGTGGCGCGCTTGATGTTCTCATGCGGTCGATGGCCACTGCACTCAGTGTCTTCGAGGTAGGGGAGGAGATGTCAAAGGCAGGAGGTGCGATGGGTGGCATTAACGAATTAATTAGAATCAGTGAGTTTTAATTCGAAATAGGCCCCACGTGACAGCATCCATCCAATCACGGGCACGTAATAATTTAAAAAAATCACTGAACACATTGCGTCAATAACACGCTTATCTTCGAATTAAAACATAACGTACAGGGTGCTTAAAAATATGTACACTTATATGGGACTATCGTTTTTTATGGAAAAGGAACGGATAATACACTATAACGTGATAACAAATGTATGTTAATAGCTTAAAAAAGTAAAAAAGTCTCTACTTGTTCGCCATCATTGTCAACACATGCTTGGAATCTTCTCTAGGTGGTCACCAGAGCTCGGAGGCACATTTCTCGTGGTATTGTTGAAAATTCGCGGAAGTGTTAACATGTTTTTGAAGCACCCTGTATTATATAGGCAACGTTTCAGGCAGTGGTGGCGTGGCTCGCGGCGACGAGCCGGTGCCACCGACAATTGTCCAAGCTCTGCGCTCCTCTGTATACATTAAGAAGGTGTCTTCAGCCAATTAACGAGTGATCACAAGTGGACGTAATTGTGATGTACACTGTAGAGTTCACTGCATGCTACGCGTGTGTGTTGTTGTTATATTTGACTATCGGTACAGACACGCGCGCACACACATACACATATATACTGCATCGTGTAACCCACGTATTCATTCAATGTCCTAAATTAAGCAACCGTGTACGTTACATATCTATATATAACGCACTTCATACCATATCGTCTGGATCGTAAGACGCTCCTGAAAGCAAGACGCATCATCCTCAACTGTGTTCCTAGCGCCAATACGGTGACATAGAGCTGGTCGCGCACACACACAGACACATACCGGATTATAAGACGCACCCAATAAAGTTACACAAATCTGATCCAACTCACGGACACCCACCGGATTGTAAGACACACTCAATAAAGTTACACAAATCTGATCAAACTCACGGATACCTACCGGATTGTAAGACGCACTCAATAAAGTTCTACAAATCTGATCAAACTGACGGACTCCCACCGGATTATAAGACGCACACCCAACGTTTGCTATAAAATAGATACGGTAGAACGCGTGCCATACGAGAGTTAGTTGTAATAATGGATGCACGATGTATGCACGTATTGATGCACGTATGAACGGGTGAATAAACTGTCGATTTCATTCGCATGTAACACGTGCATCGCGTGTGATAGGGACGTTAATTTACTGAGGCAGAGGAGGTCTTCATCCATGAGCAGTGGATTGACCATGGCTGATGATAATGATGATAATGATAATTATATTAATTCGATGTTACTTATTTGAAGTAGTGCGTAACACACAAATAATTATATAGCACACATTTTAATGATACGTATTTATGACAAATATATCGATTGGCATGATACATATAAAGCACGTGTATGAATTAATGTATGCAAGCAAGTGGAACTTATATATAGTTCATGGTACCACGATTATCAATAGTCTAAAATATTTAATAATACAATCAACTATAGTTTATATCACGATATTATAATATATGATAATCATCTCATTCATAATATTATTACCACAGTATTCATATTAAGTCTGCTTATTGTAGCATATTCACGTATACACACGGACCTTCATTATAATCCTTCTGTATTGATTCAAACACAGTACGTTAATACTTACATTCTAAATCCCTATATATAAATACAAACTATATTACGTAATACACTAGATTATACTCTTATCGGAGTAAATACATGAAACTATTTAAGTCAATTAAACGAATGGGAACATAAAATTAATATATATAAGCACACACAAATACATGCATAAACAATGCAAACATACGTGATATCATTATAAACACGCATGTTATTTTTCGCTCAGGGGGGGTGGGGGTCGATAAAATATGTACCACTTTGTAGGGAAGTCAACAGTGGCTGTCCTATGGATAGACTTGCCCCCGCCATAGGAATGAGGAATTTCCACCAATGGCTCAGGGCTGTAAACGGGACATGAGCACCAAAGCCTCAATGCTCATTTGAGCAGAAGAACATCACTTTGACTTATTCGACTGACACGCGTGAGAAAACATACATACACAGCATATACAGAGATTAGTCTCACATAACATGCATGTCAGAGTTAAATGTATTTAAACATTCTATTTATACATGATCATTATCTTGTACATTGTCGATCCACTGCTGGATATATACATAATGCGTTATGTGGTTTTAATATATATCTCAACTGCATTTTCTTATATTTAATACGAGTTAATGCATCACACACATGTAAATATACAGTACATACGTAGAAAAATATACCGTCATACATATGGCCTTTAATGATTTTAAAATGTCTAGCTTGAACGTGCTACACTATACTATGTCAACGAGTTATTATAGCATAATAAATAAATACAGAGTCAAATATAAAGATCCCCCTTATAGCCTTTAACAGACTGCTGTGGCAAGTGCTGTTAGCAAGCACATATATATGAAGGCCGGAACGGCGTACGAGGGGGTGGTGTTACCAGCGCCACTCAAGGCCGCATTTGTCTTCCCAGTGCCAATGCTTTATCCACACCAGGGTACAGTACTATACTCATTTAAGGCTGAATCGACCTAGGCAAGGTCCAGGAACGGTAAAAAAAAATCGTCGTTATCGGTCTAAACGCAGTGGAGCGAACCCCCCCGTAACCTGCATGCACGCACCAGTACACACATGTGTACATGGTTATCCCTTTACAGACACCCCGCTGATGTCTGATCAGTCTGACTTTCTGTTCAACGGCTGATTGAACGGTGTGTTCGCAATGGCTTCGTATCTTTCAGAGGAGAGGGATTGGAGATTGAACAAAGTTTACTGAGGTCGTTGGGGAGACGAAAGCACAACCGCTGAAGAAGGACGCTTGTGTTGCGCCCGAAACGTCGTGATTTAATTTAGTTGTTTTCATTTATTTATTATATTTTTTACCTACGTGACTTTTTCGAAAAAAACATAGAGTATGAATCCTTGCAGTCACGGAAGCTTAAAATCTAGAAATAAAAATGTGGTTTAACGAAAGTAAATTTTTATCGCTTTAGTGTTATTTTAGTGGGGTGTCTGTAAGTGCTGAAACGTGTACAATGACTTAAGTAATTATTACTAGAATAATAAAATGTATATGTTTCGAAAGGACCCATTTAAACGAGTAATAACGTTACTCACACCACTACCCTATCGCTAACCTTACCCCTAACCACTACCAAACGGCGAACCACTGCCCTACCGCTAACAACTAACCACACACCATACGTACATGCACGCGTAAATACATAGCATTTCATATGATTATGATAATTATAATAAATGTCTTACCTGCATGTACTGTAAATTTGGTGCAGAAACACATCGACCATACATAAATCCACGGATAATGTAACAAAACACAAAGTCACAGACAGTACATCAATGCTTAATAATACTGCGTGTCGTTTAGTATACGCATTTGATGTATATACATACAGAAATCTGATTACACAAATGTATTACACAAATAAAAAAATACGTACGCAGATACACAAATACTAAACACTGTTTAGTATTTGTGTATCTGCGTACGTATTTAAACAGGCAAAAACAGGCAAAAACATAAACAAATAGATACAAATAGATACACGCTTCATCGAGCATTGGACTGCATCGACGCAGCACATCAGATTCCGTCCAGGGAAAGTCTCCATCCAGCAGTAGGTTGACAGAGGACTTTAAATTAACCACATTGGTGTGCTTTTTCATTGTTGGTTCATCGGAGACCACAACGACAACGATCCCCCGTGTAGCCTTACCGGACTGTTGGGGCAAGTGCTATTTGCGAATAGCACCTATTAATGCCGGCACGGCACACGAGGGGGTGGGTGGCCAGCACCACCACGCCCGGCCGCCTTTGTCTCCCCAGTGTGTGTATATATACACACTGGGGAGACATATTTATATATACACACCGCACCAGGTGTTAATTTTAAGGCTGAGTCTACTTAGGGGAAGGCCAGGAATGATCCAAATATTCGTCACCGACGTTGACCGCGAGCGGGAGTCGAACCCCGCATTCGCCGCGGGGGGGGGGGGGTCCTAGGATCGTAGCGCAGGGCGCTAACCACTGCGCCGCCGCTCCCATGGCAGTCCATGTGAGCGCGTAACAATGCCACGTTGTTGTTGTTGCATGTCGAGTCACGTCTGTGCGCGTCGGTGCGAAGCCGTTTTTGTGATGTGATATCTGGCGATGCCGCAACTCTCCGTGGGTCACGCGTGACGCGTGACACGTGACGGTCCCGAGATCACGGGAGCGCGAGAGCCAGGTGGGATTACACGCGTCCCCATCACCTCCCATCCCCGTCTCATGCCATCATCACCATCGCATCTCCATCACCTCCCATCCCCGTCTCATCCCATCATCACCATCGCATCTCCATCACCTCCCATCCCCGTCTCATGCCATCATCACCATCGCATCTCCATCACCTCCCATCCCCGTCTCATGCCATCATCACCATCGCATCTCCATCACCTCCCATCCCCGTCTCATGCCATCATCACCACCATCATCATAATCTCACGTCCATCATTACCCATCCAATCACATCTAATTTCGCTCCATCTCACCGTCACTCCATCGATACCATCTCAATCAGTAATCACCATTGTCATCATCATCATCTCACGCTGGGGCATCTAATTATACCCATCATCACCGTCATCACTCTCAGTTATCTCACCTCTTTCCATTGCATCTCATTTTATTGCACCGTACATCATCACAACGTATTCCAACTTCATCTCAATTATCCCATCGTCATCATTGTCTCCATCAGCATCATCTCACGTCACTACATCTGTTTTTATCCCATCAGCATCATGTCATCTGTCACATCCCATCTGGCCTAAATCCATCTCGCTTCCATCCAATATTATCTATCCCATCTCACCCCATATCAATCTTATATTTTGATTATCATATATTTAAAAAAGAACATCGTCATGCCATTACACCTTTTGATACGGTTGTCATATATAAACCCTCGATTAAGAGTCCCATATTTTTGTCAATCAGTGGCTCTTACCGAACGAAAGATTAATACTGTCTATCGCATGTCATCTCAATTAAATGTAATCACATTTATTGGGATGACAATAAACTAGTCCCACCGTCTCATCCCACTCGTGGCGAGAGAGACGCAGAGCAACAACAGGGAACGAGTGCTTTGGCGGAGCAACTTGATCACGAGAAACAATCTCGCAATCGTGCGGCAAATTGCGGAAAGTTTTCAATCTGTGCGTCGTGTTTTTCACGGGTTAAACGTGAAGCGATCTGACCTGGATTTCCCACCATAACGCCCTCCATGTAAGACATTCTATCACTGTATAAATATATATTATCTCATCACGTCGAATTCCACTCTGTATCCCAGCACTCCACTCACACTTTCCCCAGGATATTTTGAAAACTGTATAATTTTACGGAAATTAAATGCAAAGAGAGGGTGGGGGCCAGCGGGGGAGGGGGGGGGGTCAAATCGCATGATGTTTATGCGCACTTGGAACTACATTGAGGGACAGAATGAAGAGCGCGTGGATTCGAGAACACACCCAGCAGGTTAGGTGTGTTATTCAAACTGGTCAAGCGAGTGCGGGCTTGGGCTGAGACAGCGTGGCCACAAAGATGTCACGCTCCGCCGTGGAGACAACCCACGGAGTGGCAGCCACAGGAGGCGGCACGTGTCACGGCGTCACGGTCGCATCGCTGCAGTTTGTGCTTCAAAGAAGGGCCATTGCCCAAAACGTCGCCAATTTAGACATTTGGTTTAAGGCCGCAGTATTATTGACGAATGCGTTTAGTCACTTTTTTTGTACATCATCACTTCCCTGTTTATGTATTTTAAAAAATATCTCAATCCACTGCTGGATTAATTCCTCTTCTACGCCGTGTCGGTCATAGGCAGGAGGGGTTGTTTGACTATTCTCCACCACGTTCATCACAAGGTTGTTTTTGGTGGGGGGCAGTGGTGGTGGTGGGGGGAGGTGAATGCAGCTCCAGTTCAGATATCACTGGCCACTGATGTTAGCCGTGGCATGGAATCGAACTCATCCTGCAAGGAGGTAGTCGAACCACCGAGCTACCAATCGATCCCAGACGAACCCGAACGCGCCGCCACAACCCGTAACCGACGCCTTCGGGAAGCACCACGAAGACGCGTGGGGTGACGCGAGACCCGCGGCGTTCCCCGTCCAACTCGCGCTCACGCCGGGAAGGCTTTCGCCGTTAGCCGGCCGTTGATTGCTCTTTAGGGCACAAACGTGGCTTGCGTATTTGCAAAGGAATCGTTGTTTTTTCATTGCATTGCGCTTCCGAGTTCGTGTCTCTGCAGGCGTTTGGGATATTGTCGCTGTAGGGCAACTCCCTGCAGCTAAACTCTTTGGATTCTTTCAGTAAAGCCACGTAGGTAGAAAAATTCCACTGCTCGATTAATTGTTATGCCCGAGGACGACCGCTTGTGTTGCCATCGAAACGTCGTGATTTATTATTTTTATTTTGTTTCAATTTTCTACCTACGTGCCTTTACTGAAAGAACCAAGGAGTATGGATTCCTGCAGTCACGAAAGCTTCAAGTCAAGATTTTTCCCTGCAGCTAAAAGCAAGGTGCACTCTGTGGTGAAGTTTCATTCACGCTGTGTCGTCTTCTTGACAGTCGTTGTACCACCACCACCACCCCAACTCCCAGTGACAGAGCGAGTCTCGCGCGCACTGCCGCTGTTCACTTTAGAGACGCGGATCAACTTCACAAGAGCGATGGCATCGCAACGCGTTAAAGTCCGCAACGCGTCACACCCAGCGTGATTTTGCGTGTTTTGTTTGTTATCCCCCCCCCCCCGTACCTCCAACTAGCACAGTTGGCTACGTAGGGTGCGAAAGAAGTTCAACATACATATGCTTCTAGGAATATCGTGTACAATGTTATACATCTAAATACAAAACGTACAGCGCTATCACAGACAGGCGCGACGTGTACTCTCGTTGTAGTGCCTTATGCCGGCAATGCCTCTACTCCCAAAGTGGAACTGAAACACAGCTCCCTGCAAACTCCGCACACTCACCTGGCTCCAACACCCCTCCATCCTGCTGCTGCTGCTGCTGTTGCTGCTGCTGCCCGAACAGCTCGTACGCGGGTCTCGGCGCCAGGATGCCGTTCGCGGCCGCGATGGCCAGACCCTCGGCGGGCCCATAGAAGAGCTGCAGCTCTCGCACCTCGCTCTCCTCCTGCGCCTGCTGACGCCGGAGCGCCACCTGCGCGGCCATCACCCGCTGGCGCTCGGCGATGAGCGTGCACTTGGCGCACAGGCAGTCCCTCCAGCGGCAGTAGCGCTTGTGGCCCTTCAGCGCCGACACGACGCCGTGGTTGCGGCACCTGGCGCACTTGGGCGTGCGCTGATACTTGTCGGCGGCTCTCAGCAGGAGGCTGTGCGGTGGGCCTCGGCTCAGGAGAGACAAAGGCAGCCCGGCAGCGGCGGCCGCGGCTGCTGCTGCGGCGGCCGACACCGGAGTTTGCAGGTCAGGCCGGCCGTCCATAGTCCAGCACCTAGGAGGCGAGAGATGCGCCGTGTGGGTTTGACTGGCGGGAGATGTCCCCGTTGCCATCCCGAGGCACCGGCTGAGCGGCGTTTGACTCGAGAGGTGAGTTGTGGGGTCGATGGCTCTGTGCGTGTGTGTAGGTGCTCGCTAACAGCACTTGCCCCTACAGTCTGTTAAGGCTATACGGGGGATCTTTGTTTTGTGTGTGTGCGTGTGTAGGTGCTTGCTAAGAGGACTTGCCCCAACAGTCTGTTCAGGCTCTACGGTAGATTTTTGTCTTCGTGTGTGTTTGTGTCAAGAGTACTGTCTGTATGTGTGTATCGATGTATAACAAAAAATATGTTCACGTAAGCTTTAATATGCCTGTACATGTATGGAATTGATTTATGTCCCTGTGTATGTGTGTGCATGAATGGGTGCTCGCTAACAACACTTGGCTAAGAAGAATAGCTTTGTGTTCGCGTGTTCAATGATCTGCCGTGTGAGAGTAATCCTACATACTACTCCATGCTTTTCCTTTGTTAAACATATTAACGTTGCATGTTGAACGCGTAAGTTTCACTTCCTAGCGCTCCCTACTACAGCCAACTCAGATATAAGTTGTACTGCCCGCACGTTTCATACATTCACGCGGTAAACCAACCGAGTGAATGAACTCCACGCGACAAATGTGGGATTGCGAGCTTGACACTTCTCTCACACCCACACCCCTACGTCGTTCTAACCGTCTAAGTTCGCCTCTGGTATGCGAGTGATAATTCGTTTCTGTTTAACATTTCCCCAAAATGTGTATATTTTTAATATATATCTTTGTTGACTGCCGCAAACGAACACGTGGCCCCGTGTGTATCGGGGACCCTGATGCTGAGCGAATCAGCGACGTGCAGTGGTGGTGATAATCACCGTGCGCGTACCACGGACTCGCGATAGACTTCCAAAGGTCTGGTCTAGACCGTAATTGTAAATCTATAGTTAAACACAAACACACACGTACACGCGCAGTATTAACACGTGATGATTATGAACATGATTATTAATTAAAAATCCCAGCTTGATCCGTTGTTACAAATGCAACTTACCGGAGTTCTCTTCTGTTCTAAGCCCTTTAAAAGAGTTCGTTCTATGAATAAGGGTTATTGCCCGAACCGTCGCCCATTGTATGTGACTGTCAGATAGGTTGGGTTAATTGTGTCGACTCTACTTGTGCGCAGGCAGTGCCCAACGCAACATCAGCACCACATCATTTGTTTCACTTTAAAGAGTTCGTTCTGCGGCCGTCTGGAACGATCTACCTTCCGATATGAGGAAGCCACCGGAGCAATGCACTATTAAATCATCTCGATTGAACACTCTTTTCTTTGAAACTGATTGTGTTTGGTTTGTTGTCCCCCAACTCCGATTAGCACGGTTGGGTAGGTACGGTGCGAAAGAAGTTCAACATACAGACAAAACGACCACGCACAACGAATTAAAACGAAACGTGAACGAGTACTATATATACACACGAATGCTGTAATCTCCAGGCAACTGTTTACGAGCGAGATTAATCGATAGAAAATCCCGCACTCTGCGCTCGCCTATCTCCGCGCATCGCCACGCGCGCGATCCGTTCGCCAGGCGCGTGCACGTGGAGCAGGAGACATCGCCCGCTCTCATCAACGCGATAGTCGGCGTCGTCACGACGATGCACACGCCACGCGACGCATGGTGGTGATGATGATGATGATTACGAACGTGTGGATTACGATAAAGTAGTATCACGAGATGATGATGATGGTGGTGGTGGTGGTACTCATGATGAAGAGTAGGGAGTAGCTGCTGTTGCTGATGGTAATGAAGGTTCAAGACAAAACTATGATTACGCAGTTAACAGGAGCAGATGGGTACTGCTGATGATGTGCTGACGATGAAGAGGAGGAAGCAGCAGTAGCTGCTGCTGATGATTATAAGGATGATGAAGGTAACAGCCAAAAGACAAATCTATGATTAAGCAGTTAACAGTAGCAGATGGGTGTTGCTGCTGATGACGACTACTTACGTTGAAGACGATGTGGATGCTGCTGCTGCTGCTACTTCTAACGATGTCGGTGACGATGCTGTTGATGATGGTCGAGTAGACGACGAAAACAATGCTCACGCAGTCGACAGTATCGGCCGATGATGACTGCGATCGCTACATTCTGCTGAGCACTCTTGAACCGCGCAAAGTTTTTTTTTCTTCCCTTGGATGCGCCCTGCGCAGTGGTGAACGTGCGCGCGCGCGCGTGTGTGTGCGTGTCTGTGTGTGTGTCTGTGTGTGTGTCTGTCTGTGTGTGTGTATCTCTCGTCCTCGTTCTCTCCCCGTGTGTGTGTGTGTCTCTATGTCTCTCTCTCTATCGCTCGCTCCCTCTCGCACACCTCTCACCGGAGCCCACGAGTTTGCGCAGCTCTTTTACTTTCAATTCATTCTGTTGTGTTACGAATCCCGGCCACCACCCCCACCACCACCAACCACCACCACCCCTCCCTGCAAGATCTTCGGGCTGCTCCGGGAGCTCGCGGGGAGGGGGTGGACGGCGATTGGAGAGGCCCCGGGTCCTCGTTAGAGGGCCCACCAGATTGGTCGGCCCCGTGAACCGACGAAATTTCAAGAAGTAATAATAATAATTCGCAATTAGAATAATAATACATATCTGAATACAAGTGACCGAATGAGTGAATGCTAATGCACGTGTCGCTAACGCGAGCGGCGCGCGTTTATTTATTTATATGAATGTGTTGCTAGATTGGAATTTAACTAAATTGCAAAATTACGTGGCAATGTAAAGTACACACGTGTGCGTACAGAACGACAGATACAGATCCCCCGTATAGCCTTTAGCGGACTGTTGGGGCAAGTGTCGTTAGCGAGCACCTATTAAGGCAGGCACGGCACACGTGGGGGTGGGTGACCAGCACCACGCCCGGCCGCCTTTGTCTCCCTAGTGGCAATGTTTTACACACCGCACCAGGTACTCATTTTATGCTGTACACACACACACGTATACCACATGCATACATTTGTACTAAACATGGATAACATATAATACACTGACACATACGTACGTATGCACGTACATAGCACACATTCATATTACGTACATACACATCACGTGCGTTGATACATACGAACGTACGCGCATGTACGCGTGCACGATGATACATATACACAAATATGTATCATCCACCGATACATGTGTACACTGATACGTACATGCGTAAGCTCACACATACGCACGTTTATGTTTTTAATGTGCATCATTATACTCACGTACCACACACACGTGATGGGTACATACATTGCTAAGGAATGCACATATACGTAACATAAACATACGTTGACACGTAACATACACAGTACATATATGAATTTGTATATTTGTTTGTACAAAGACACGCACGTAGACACAAGCACACACACAGACCCCCCCCCCCCCCCGTATATTCGTACCATACTTTTGGTGCAAGTGCAGTTAGCGAGCACAGATTAAGGCCGGCAGGTCACACGTGGGGGTGGGTGGCCAGTACCACACCCATGCGCACACATACACACATTAGATCCCCTGTAGCCCATACACACTCGCATACTCGTATATATACACACATACACGCACACTTAAATACGAGATACCTACATAAATACGCGCGCGTACATAGTCGCGTAATCAAAAATACTAAACACAGCGGTCTGCAGGTACTGCCACTTCATATGGCTCACGTGTGTGTGCTGGAGGGGGTGAGCGGTGGCGCAGTAGTTAGCGCATTGCGCGACTAACCCCGGCGAACCGAGTTCGATGTCCGCTCACGGCCAACACCGGTGACGATTATCTGAATCGGTTCTGGGCTTCCCCTAGATCCACTCAGCCTCAAATGAGTACCTGGTGGAAACATCGCAACAGAGGAGACGAATGCGGCCGGGCGTGGTGATACCCAATCCATCCCCTCGTGTGCCGTGCCGGCCTTCATTGGTGCTGCTCGCTACTGACAGCACTTGTCCCAACAGTCTGTTAAGGCTACACGGGGGATCTTTGTCTTATACGCGTGCGGACGTGTGCTCGTGTGTGCGCACGCGTATCCCACGGTACCAGTGTACAATGTATGCGCAGCAAGCCCTTAATAGGTGCTCGCTAATGGCGCTTGCATGAACAATCGTCGCCTAATAATTACACGCACGCCAAGCAGACATTAACGGTTCATTAGCGGATAATTGGCAGCAATGACAATTAACAATGTAATCCAAAATGCATTTATATGCAAATTAATGTTGTATTTACTGTATTACGACTACCCATAAAACTCATTCACGGTCCTTTGTCGATCCACTGCTGGATGGTCTCGCCACGTGGGGGATCGTTTGTTCCAGACTTCACCAGTGGGGAGGGTGGGATACCACTCGCCGCTGATGCTGGCCGTGGTCTGGAATCGAACTCGGGGACGCCGCGTTTCGTGTAGCTCGGTGCGCTAACCAAAGCACCACCGCTCCACCCTCGCAGATGGGGGCGTTAGACATCCCAACGTTGTCTCCCCCAGATTCATTCATCCATCCATACATCCCTCCGTGGGTTGGAAATTCCACATTTCCATGGCAGAGCCCCGTAATTCCGTGCGCCGTCGCGCGGTTCATTTAAACAACGGCGCCGTGTGCGAGCAGCTCGGGCACGTGAAGGAAACGCTTTTAAGGGAGACAAAGGATATAAAAGGCAATTAAATATATTTCAACATCGCTATTACGCCCTCATCATATACAATAGGAGGGCGGTGGTGTTACACGGGCTCGGAATGTAATGGAAAATTAATGAGTGTGAGTGCGCGCTCGAGTAACAGCCCGGCTGTCAAACCCAGCGTCGGTTTAGCACGTACACACATTACCGTATTCTCTGGATCGTTACAATAAGACGCACCTTTTTTTCATCCTGAATTATCGGGTGCGTCTGAAACTCCTGTAGGTTGTGTAAGTGTACACGCGAGTGAGCAGTGGAGTGAACCCGTGCCACCTGGGCCCATCCCGTGACCTCGCGCCAGCGAGCCATCGACACTTCACGTGGCCTCAAAGTGCACCTGGCCTGGCACAAGGCGCCGTGGTGACGTCGAATGGTGGGGCTGTTGTTGTGATTAAGGGAGACCAGGTTTGCATAACTTTTATTGACACCGGACACAAGTTTTGGCTGCGTCTTACTTTCCAAAGCGTCTAATAATCCGGATGATACGATACTTGTAAAGTTTACCCGGTCAACAATTTACAGATAACCCACTAAAACAATAATATTAACAAGCTATTTTCTGCTATTGCTGCGTTAGTAGCGGTGCCAAAGCACACATAACACATTCGCCAATAACTATATGGCCCTGAAAGAAAAAAAAATAGGCGACGTTTCGGGTAACGGCCCATCCTCACAGCATGCCCGTGCTTCATATCATGCACATACTGCCCTTGTCCAGAGCACATAGATATTCTGAAAAAGGGCGATTGCCCAAAACGTCGTCTATTATGTAAATCTCCTTTTTAGGACAACGCTACGGGCAAATCTGTTGAACATTTTATTATTATTATTACGAGAGGCAAATCATAGCGGCAACAACATCGCATTTCGGAGGCCGTGGCAAATGCGTCTTCCCATGCCTCTGCGCTCACGCGAACGCACGCGGTGCGCGCCCAACGTCAACGGGGGCGACGGTCACCACGAAGACTCACGCGCTCACATCGTCCACCAGAGCTGCGGGCACTGCTGCACGACTCACGGGTAACAAGACGAGCGGCGGCGGGAAGGGAGTCGAGTGAGAGCACCCCGTGTGTTGAGCCTCGTCCGTGCAGCCGAATGATGTCCCCTTGCACGGTGGGCCGAGAAAGAAGACGTTTCAGTTCTGCACTCGCACCGCTCGTCACTGTCGTCGTCGTAATCATCAGCAGTGTCGGTGTCCCAATGGGCTTTGTTAAACAACTCCGTCTCGCTCCTCAAACCACTCGGAGCTCACGGCTCACGTCGCTTCATCTTCACTGAGAACATCGCTTTTGCTCTGCACGTATCTACGTTGTACTTATGTGTTTATATAATGGCAATAATAACATGAATTGATTTCTCATACCCCCACTTTGTCCATTCACTGCTGGATGCTGTTGGTAATTGGCTAGGTTGGGGGGGGGGGATGTTTGACCATACTTCACCTCGTTGGTCATTGCGGGTTGGTTAAGGTGGAGGGGGAAGGTGGACAGTAGAGGACCGGTTCAGATCGATATCTATCACTCGCTACTGATGTTAGCCGTGGCCCCCGATTCGACCGCAGGTGTATGTGTACGTATGCATATTGAACTTCTTTCGCACCGTATGTAGCCAACCCTGCTAATCGGAGGTGCGGGGGAAGGACAACAAACTAAACCCCCCAAAAATAAGTTCTAAATAAATTAGTTTTTCAATCCAGATTATTTAAAATTTCATAGCTCCAGTGGCTTCCTAATATCGGAAGGAAGAGCGTTCCAGACGGCCGCGGAAGCGCATCTAAGAGCACGCGATGCAGTGACCGGCTTTGTTCGATGGGCCTCTAACCAGTACTGACCACAGTGGTGAAGTATGGTCGAGCAATCCTCTGCTGCTGCGAGGATGACCGGAGTTTGTGCGATGGTGGTTTATGCTCCTTGACGAGGTCAGCGAGGTGCTTCTGGAGTTGTGGAGGAGACACGTGGAGCCAGGGTTCTCTAAGTATGGATGGGGGGGTGTCAGATTCCTCTGGATCTATGTTGAGAATTTCTCGGGGATTTTTTCGAAGTGATATGTATTTGTTTAAACTTCCATTTTTTGCATGTTTTCCGTTGGCCAGCAAATAGGGTGGTTTGGAACATCAGCAGGATGGGGCATACTGAGTCTATCACGGCACAACATTTTAGAGTATGTGTTTATTAACAGTCATTTACTTTCATCGAATAAAAAAAATCACCGCCCTAAAACATATAATAGGCGACGTTTTTGGACAATGGTCCTTTATCATGCCGTGAAGAGGGCCATAGGCTATACTCTACAATAAAAATAATGCCCTCGCTTATACAGGAATGCCTTTGTATTAAGATATCGCGAAGAATGATCAGTGGCGGAAACGTCGCCTATAATATAAAATAATTTTTAGGCCACGCATTGTTGTTTACGCAACGTGTTGAGTTTGTGTTGTTAACTCTGCCACTGCCAACGCAGTAGCAGCATCAGCAGCGTCACCGACGCAGTATGTCTGAACCCAACTCGCCATGCATATTATTTCGGTGCTGTTATTAAAGTGGTATTATTATCTATGTATGTTGAACTTATTTCGCACCGTACGTAGTCAAACTAAACAATTTTTTATTTGACCAGGTAAGGCTCACTGAGCTATATAGATTTTTTCTTTTTTTATCAGAAGCGACATTGACTATCACAAATTATAACTCAATGAAGTGGCTTATCGTGTGGACATGTTTCGCAGCCACATACTCTAAACGCGTGACGTTGATTCTAAATGCGGAGGGAAAAGCACGGAGGACCAGGAGAAAAAACCTATGCGACTACAGCGAATGAGACACGCAAACTCCAAAAACATACAGCAGGCGTCAGGGTCGGTATCGAACCAACGACCTCCTGCGTACCAGGCGAGGTAGTTAACATCTCGCCACTGTAACCAAAAGTGCAGATCGTCCCTCGTAACAATGTGTTAAGCTAAGTTACTTGACAAATATCGCGGTGAGATTTGCCATTGCCCGAGGGGTAATTCCTATGGAAGCAACGGAATGCGTTTCACCTTCTTTAGGTCTCATCAGCAAGCCAGGTCCGGCCACTATACACCGCCATGGGACAGCCGACAGCGACTCGTGGCCGAGTAATGCAGTGTGGATACATACTGTCATAACAATTACGACATTAATCTGCAGTATTCTCAAATCAACGTTGGGATGAATTGGCCACAAATGTCCTTCAATGCAGGACCCTCCTGAAAAATCGTCTTGAGACTCAGGGTATAAACAAAGACCCTAATTGTGTATTATATAGTACCGGATATCCTATACAATATACAAACACACGTGCATATTGTGCCTATGACTGAACATGGCTATAGCAAATGCTATTGCGTAAGTCATGGACACTATCCGACTCTCAATGTTATGCAAAGACAAAGATTCCCCGTGTAACCTGTAGCAGACTGTGGGGCAAGGGCTGTTAGCAAACAACTACCGAGGCTGGAACAAGAAGGGGTCGTGTGACGAGCACCACTCCGGGCCGCCTTTGTCTCCCCCAGTGCTGAAGTTTTACACTCCTCACCACGGGGTACTCACAGGCGGTTAACTCTACCCATGAACCGGTTCAAACGTATCACCGCCGTTCTTGTCAGCCATGGGTCGGGATTCTAACTGAGATGGTAGCAGGGTTGGTAGCGCAATGACGCTAACCGGGCCCCCACCGCTCCTTGTGTGTGTATGCGTGCACGCGCGCGCGCGTGTGTGTGTGTGTTGTACACATACACACACACACGCGTGCGCGCGCCTACCAAATCGATGCCTCTCGCAAACATTAGCTTTGAAGAAGAGGGAGTTCTCATCGGGAGAGAGACGAGACTCGATACGGACTTCGCTGCCTCCGTCTGTCAGAGCGAAGCGCAGCAGGCAGCCACAGGACACAACGCGCACGTGGAGACCCGGGGTTCTTTTATTTATTCGGCAGGGAAAACTGGGGAGGCTGCGGCATTTGCTGCGGGATACAGAGAGCGGACGCGCGGAGACCCGGGGTCCTATTGGGCGGCCTTCGTTGGCCGCGGTGGAGCGGTGGCGCAGTGGTTAGCGCGATTCGCGCCGTGAACTCGGGCGATGTGAAGTCTATTCCGCTGGCGAGTGACGTCTAAAAATAGTTTGCAGGCACGCCGGTGACAGCCTTAGCCACTGAGCAGCGTGATGAAGTATGGTCAACACAACCGCCGCGAACGAAAGCGCCGGAGAGAGGGAGAGGCCTTCAGTGGCTTGTCAAGCCGCAGTCATCATCATCATTATTCTGGGGTTTACAGACACTTGAGGAGAGGGGGGGGGGGGGCTGGGTGAACGTTGCTATTGTTTAAACTCTCCGACTATTATCAATGGCTGCGGGCTAAACTTGTGCCAGCGTTGGGCCAATGGTCCTAACCACAAGGCAGCGTTGGCTCAACGTTGGCGCAACGTTTGACCGAGCAGCCGAGGTGGGGGGGGGGGGTGAGATGGGACGGGCAGACAAACGGGGCAGACGCAGTCGTGAGTCAACGTGGACCGGGGCGGCGCGCGGGGAGAGGGGGTCTGAGACCCGAGCGGGGTGATCATCACTCGGCTTCCACGGCGACACGGAGAGAGAGAGAGGGGACATCGCACGGGTCGGTGGAGTTCACCCAGGTGACGGAGCGGCACACACACACGCACACACGTTAGCGATGAGCGTCGGATTGAACACAGTCGGATTTATGACCTCTGCCATCCATCATCATCATCACCACGATCCATGGAGCAGATAGCTCCGTAGGTGTCCACTGCAACATTTCGTCATTTATTTAGACTTTCCTCTCCGTATTGAAGTGCCAATGCACTCAAACAGCGGACACATCTTCCTAACAACAATATTTTTTATGTCATCGTCTTTAAACCATTCTCTGTGAGGTCTTCTTCTCTTCCCGGTTCATTCCATTTTTTCCGAACAACAACAACACTTTCAAAGTTACTGTTGTTGTGCAGCCTACATGTGTGTCCAAATATTGACACATTCACACAACTCGAGACCACGGTTTTAGCGAGGCGACAGTACAACGGACGTCTGAGTCGTGATGTCACTTGCCTTATCGCAATGATCGGATCGTCCGAAATTTGCGATTCGA
Organism: Lethenteron reissneri; assembly: GCF_015708825.2. NCBI lineage: Eukaryota > Metazoa > Chordata > Hyperoartia > Petromyzontiformes > Petromyzontidae > Lethenteron > Lethenteron reissneri. Next base: position 10,334,918 of record NC_083817.1, read on the forward strand.
AAACTGAAGTGACGTCACAAACGCAGCTTTTCTTCCGCTCTGTTCCCGCCAAAAAATGTCACGTGGCGTCGAGTGACGTCGCTTTGTGAGCACGAACACGTGCATCGGCGTAATCCGAAAGAGTAACTTCGTCAAAATATTTCCCGAATTTCCCCTATAAATCCTAAATCAATTCGAATGCCATCCCTGCTAGGCATGCATATGTACATTCATAAAGTACATTCACAAAGTACATTCACAAAGTACATTCACAAAGTACATTCACAATGTACATCCACAAAGTACATCCACAAAGTACATCCACAAAGTACATTCACAAAGTACATTCAGAAACTACATTCATAAAGTACATCCACAAAGTACATTCACAAAGTACATTCACAAAGTACATTCACAAAGTACATTCACAAAGTACATTCACAAAGTACATTCACAAAGTACATTCACAATGTACATCCACAAAGTACATTCACAAAGTACATTCACAAAGTACATTCACAAAGTACATTCACAAAGTACATTCAGAAACTACATTCATAAAGTACATCCACAAAGTACATCCACAAAGTACATTCACAAAGTACATAAGTACTTTGACAATTCAAGCGGCAATGACAATAGCGCTGCGAACAAAAGCTACACACACATTTCTACATTGCGTGTTAATTAAATATCGATGCACATACGATATCCTATTAAACGCAAATTCGCATGTGTGTACATGCTCACGTAAGCTGCATGTATAGTGCCTACATGCGCAATTTTCCGTGTTTACACAACGTTCAATCTGCGTGCATTTGTATCGGTGTGCATGTTGTTTCCGTGTCCAAGTATCAGCGTGTTCATACATGGGGAGCGGTGGTTACCACGTGGCGCTACGAACCCGGCCACCCGAGTCCGATCCCCGTTCACGGCCACCAACACCAGTGACGATTATCTGAACTGGCCTCCGCTAAGTCGACTCAGCCTCAAATGAGTACCTGGTGCAGCGTGTAAACATCGCCACTGGGGAGACAAAGGCGGCCGGGCGTGGTGTTGGCCACCCACCCGCTCGTGTGCCGTGTCGGCCTTCAATAGGTGCTCGCTGACAGCACTTGGCCCAACAGTCTTTTAAAGCCATCTGGGGGATTGTTGTCTTGTTGTATATATCTGCCTGTGTTTATGTGTGCATGCGCGTGTGTGTGTGTGTAAACAACGCGCGCACACTGCGACTCACAATTGCGTGAACGTGATCGGTATCAATTAGGGTTAATTGCAGAGCGTCAATGTTAATTGCACGTCGATTGCGCCCAGTATGGCACCGACGATGTACAATGCAGACCCCGCGAGCATGGGACAATGAACTTGCTCGTGCATAAGCGCGCCTTTAGCCGCGGCGCAGATGTGTAGATTACCCACCTGGATCAGCTACAACCAACAAAGCATTCAGCTGCATTATTGATAGAGTGAGAATAGGTCACTGAAAAGGATGATCAAATCATGATATCAACAATGAGCGCACGTCTATATCCAGTCGTCCGACCGCAGAATATATAGCATCATTCGATCCAATCCAGAACCCGCATCCAATCCGATATGGAATCCTCGCCTCATCTGATCCAATCCAGAACCCGTATCCAATCCGATATAGACCCCTCGTCTCATATCATCCCATACAGATGCCTCGTCTGATGACGTCTTAGTTTAGTCAACAGGACGTTGCATAATTAAATCATAGTGACAATCACTGACGGCCCCGTTGCTAGACCCACTGTTGGATGGGTAGACATCACTGGCATGTGTACGCACACATTGTACACTGACTAACAGCGAATTTGAGTAGTTGGCGTTACAGACAGTATCCCTTGCACGTGTTGTACAACGTCACGTGAAGATACCAGCTGTGATGAATACAATGCCGGATTATTTACTGTCATCACGAGGCGTCTGTTACGCGACTGTTACCAAATCAGCGAACATACACGTCAAGCAGACACCTAACGAGGAATGTGATTCTATTAAATTGCAGCTAGTTTTTTTCTATTTTTCTATTTTACACAGTACTGCGTAAATTGATACTATAATCAGGAGTACTATCGGCAGAGCGATTGTCATCCTGTTTCGTGAAGGGAGGCTCCTTGCCAGTATGATCGGCACTTCACCAGCGTTTCATTCAGGCGAGCCTGACTGCTGATGAGACCACTGGATGTCGAGTCCGGTCCAGAGTGTTGCTTGCCTTGAGTCAATGCTGTTGAAATTAAGCGCTCACAGAAGGCCGCGCGGCTGATGGGTTGCATATGACAGAGGCATTTTAATTATCTTTGGTGTAGAGAGACGGGATACGTGAAGTGGACGTGTCTCGTCCGCGAAGTTATCTTGCTCTGTGCAGAGCTGTGTCATATCTCCGGTAAACCTCGGCTCGATTCTCGGTCACCGCTATCATCGGCGTGGCGTTTGTTATCCGGAACCGGACCGCACGGGACCGCAACTGACCACAAAGTGGTGAGGTATGGTCAGACAGCTTCCCTCTCGCCCCCACACCGTGACCGACGCGGCGTGGGGAGCCCTTCATCCAGCAGTGGATTGGCACAGCGCTGAACTTGCTACGATAATTTCAAATGAGCGTGGATGTAATGTCCGCGTGCGTGCTTGAAATCGTTCCGTGACGGAAGCCGAGGCGCGCCGTTCAATCTCTCTGTCTGTACGCGCCCGGTCTCTGAAGCTAAGCAGTGTTGGGCCTGGCTCACAACCAACATGGGCACACAGTACAGTACTTCCCCGGTGTTATAGACTTGGGCTGCGAGGTGGTCAGGAGGTGGCAGTGCAGAATTCTTTGTTTATTGAAAACATCCGTGCGGAGTGTTTTTTAAACGCGTTAATTTTTTTCCGCTCTCTTCCCAATTCGACATGTTATTCTCACGCATGGGATTTCACAGACAGACATCCCAGTGTAGCAGGGCCCTCCTGAGCGCGAGTCTTGAGACTCATCGAGCTATTCCTGATTTAGAGCTCCACTATATAAATATGTATCCCACACTGTGTTCGTATTTAGACTTGATACGGCTCTCTTAGACATGTAATATCACTTACGCCTATGAAAGTGTATAACTTCCACGGCGCACATAGACTATATTTACGTAAAATGTCGCGTTGTTAATTAGGCTGATATATCACTCCGCAGTATTTATCTTATGTGTGTATATATATACGTAAATACGCTCAACTATTAAGCACATTAAAGGTGAGCTTGGGAAGAACACGTCACGTATAGAAGAAGGGATGATTGACAATGCTCATGATGAATGACGGAGAGCCAGTCAAGGAATGGAACTCTTCCAGAGAGAGAACTTCCACCGAGGAGATGGAGAGATGAACTCAGTTCGTGTGCAGATCCTGAGTGGAACTTGCGGCGTCGCAAGATCGTGAGAGGTGGCTTGCGGCTTGGCGGAGGGTTTCATCCAGCAGTGGATCGCCCATGGCTGATGATCAATGTGTACACCGGTATAATGAGCGGAGTGGTTAGCGCACGGCGCTACAAACACGACGACCCGAGATCAATGCCCGCTCACGACCAACAACAGTATCGCATATCTGAACCGGTCCGGGGCCTCTGCTAAGGTCGACTCAGCCTCAAATGAGTACCTGATGCGGTGTGTCAACATTGCCACTGGGAAGACAAAAGCGAACGGGCGTGGTGCTGGCCACCACCCCCCACACCCCCCCCCCCTCGTGTAGGTGCTGGCTAACAGCACTTTGCCCCCGAAAGTATGTGAAGGCTATACGGGGGATCTTTGTCTTTGCGCGGACACCCGTCGCCCCATTCGTGGACGCAACAAACCCAACATTGAGCGTCCAAACGACTCACGGGGAGTGGGAGACGCGGGCTGGGGCGGATGATTGAAGCACTCGGTGTTCCCTGCCCTACCGCTCCGAGCCATAGGTATGGATACAGGTACGTACACGTGTGTGTGTGTGCTTGTGTGTGTGCGTGTCTGTGTGTGTGTGCGTGTGTGTGTGCGGGGAGCGGTAGTGTAGCAGTTGGCGCGCTGCGCTACGAACCCGGCTACTCGAGCTCGATTCCCGCTCACGGTTACCAACACCGGTGACGATTATCTGAACCGGTCCTGGGCCTCCCCTAGGTCGACTCAGCCTCAAAATAGTACCTGGAGCGATGCGTATATATCGCCAAAGGCGGCCGGGCGTGGTGCTTGCGACCCACCCCCTCGTGTGCCGTGCCGGCCTATGTGCTCGCTAACAGCACTTGCCCCAACAGTCTGTTGAGACTATATGGGGATCTTTGTCTTTGTTGAGACTATATGGGGGATCTTTGTCTTTGTTGAGACTATATGGGGGATCTTTGTATGTCTCTTTGCGTGCGCGTGTGGAGGGGTATGTGTGGGGGAGCGGTGGCGCAGCGGTTAGCGCACTGCCCTCCGACGAGTTCGTTTCGGCTAACCTCGGCCGCGAATATCTGAACGGGTTCTAGCTACCACCGAACACGGCTTCAGCGAGTGGTAGCTGCTGGAGGCTGCGAATACCGGTACTGGGGAGACAAATACGGCCAGGCAACTGCCTCTCGCGCCGTGGCGGCCTTCATAGGTGCTCGCTAACAGCACTTGCCCCGGTAGCCTGTGCGTTTAAACGGGAGATCTTCGCCTCCGTCTTTTGCTTAGATGTACTTAGAGCTTGCTGCCCGTGGCCAATCCACTGCTGGATGAGGGCCTCCCCACGCGGGTTCAGAGCGCAATGCCACCACCGCGATGTCCTGCGAGAAAGCGGCGGTGTCGCACGGAGTGTGCGCGTCTGGGTGTGAGTGCGACTCACTGCACTTGCCCCGAACGTATGCCAAGGCTTTACGAGGGATCTTTGTCTTTGTATGGTGATAATGTGCTCGCTAACAGCACTTGCCCCCCGAATGTCTGTTGAAGGCTACATGGGGGATCTTTGTATGGTGATAGGTGGCGCAGTGGTTAGCGCACCCAGCGACCCGAGATTGATGCACGCTCACGACCGATAACATTGGCCGAATATTTGAACCGGTCATGGGCTCCCACTAGGTCTACTCAGCCTTAAATTATTACCTGATGCTGTGTGTGTGGATATACACGTCAGCAATTTGGGAGACAAAGCCGGCCGGGAGTGGTGCAGACCACCCTTAATAGGTGATCGCTAACAGCACTTGCCCCAACAGTCTGTTAAAGTCTATATGGGGGATCTTTGCATTTTGTATGGTGATCGGTGGTGCAGTGTCGCGCATGGCACTACGACCTCGACAATCTGGGTTTGATTCCGGCTCACGGCTTACATCAGTGGCGAATCGGTTCTCCAGGCGCGTCTCGCAGCTGGGTACAACTTTAAAGTACTACCCGGTGCTGTGCGAATGTTGCTAACACACCGGGGAGACAACGGCGGCCGGGAGTGCTTGGTTCTGCCTAACATCAGTGGAACGTCGTATACGAACCTTGTTCCGGGCAATCTCCGAGGTCGACTCAGCCTTCAGTCAAGTAGCTTGTGCTGTACGAACACTAGTAGCCAACTGGAGAGACAAAGGCGGTCGGGGGGCGGCGCGGTACATGGATAACATCTGTTATCCCCGCAACTACTCTTGTCGCCCCGTAGGTCTGTTCAGCCTGCAATGAGCGGGCCTGGTCCTATGCTCATTACCCGGAGCGTTGGGGGTGTGATCGCAGGCTCGGTGTTTGTGTATGGGCAGTCCCACTGTGTGCTTTACCCTTCGCCGCCTCTGAATAGGGGAGGAATTCGCCGTGAAGCTAGCTCTATTATCCCCGACAATATATCGCCTGGCAGTTGAAAGGGCTCCTTTTTTTTAGTTGATATATTTATATAATTAATAACAATAATACGAATTCATTTCTCGTAGCCCCCTCTCGTCAATTCACTCTTGGATGCTGTCGGCCACTGGCTTGACGGGCCAGGAGGGGTGTTTGACCATACTTCACCACGCTGGTCAATGCGGTTTGGTGAAGGTGCCAGGGGGCGGTGGACCGGTTCAGATCGATCTCCATCACTCGCCACTGATGGTAGCCGTGGCTCGGGAATCGAACTCAGGTGAATGTACGTATGGATGTTGGACTTCTTTCGCGCCGTACGTAAATAACCGTGCTAATCGGATGTGCGGGGTGAAAGACAATAAGCTGAACACAAAAATAAGTTCTAAAGAAATGAGAGACGATTTTAAAGTGCATCGCTCCAGTGGCTTCCTAATATCGGAAGGAAGAACGTTCCAGACGGCCGCGGAAGCGCATCTGAGAGCACGCGATGCAGTGACCGTCTTTGTTTGATGGGTCTCTCCCTCCCTTCACGAACCCGTACTGACCACAGTGGTGAAGTATGGTCGAACAATCCTCTACGACCGACGCAGCGTGGGGAGGAGGTCTTCATCTAGCAGCGGATTGACAATGGACTTTAAATAATAATACAAATTTTAAAATGTATTATTATGGAATCATAGGTTTCCAAAACAGTGCTCAGTCCTATGTTGTTGAATTTGTATTTGTGTGTATGCGTAAGTAAGCCCACGAACTACATGTGTGTACTGTGTATGTGTGTACTGTGTGTGTGTACTGTGTGTGTACTTTGTATGTGTGTCTACTGTGTATGTGTGTACTGTATATGTGTGTACTGTGTATGTGTGTGCTGTATGTGTGTGTACTGTGTGTGTACATATGATACACCATAGACCAAATGCATTTAGAGTCCGTGTGCATATACACATGTACACGGCATATATCCACTACACAAATCTACATTATTCTCTGTATCACATCGTATACCTTTCATATATCGGCACATAATTTATATATAGATATATAATTTATATATATATTCTATATAGATATATTAATTAATATGTCTGGATTTGTAATCCGTGTACATGTACACGACAAGAATTATAATATTAATACAGTTATTCTTATCCTATTATTATTTCTCCCCCAGCAAATACATTACACTTATATGCCAATGTATGCGGACGCTATATTTCATCAACTCCGTGGTCGATCCGCTGCTGGATGACAGCCCTCCGGATGCCAACGCCGCCGTGTCTCACGATCGATCCGTTCTTGCGATGCAGCAACCCACCCATCACATTCATCGCTCCATCTCTGTGGGTGCGTACGTCGAAGCTGAACGCCTTTCGCACCCCCTCTACGTAGCCACCCGCGCTGGTCTCTCTCCGCGGGTGGCCGTCCCGTCGGGCGAGTTTGCCCCGCTTGGCAGCCACTCCGTAGCTCGTCCCCACCACCACCAGCGGGACACGACTCGACTCTGCCTCCTCGCCACGTGCGCTGCCCAATCCCACTGCACTTCTCTTAAGCCGGTGGCTCTTAATCTTTACCGCGGCCTTGCGCCCCATTGGTTCTCAATCGCTCAAAAGGTTTATAATGTTAATAAATACAGATGGTTTGATGAAACAAGGTAGTTGAACATAATACAGTGTTTTGGGGGGTTAAATCGCGTAAATATCAATGCGTATTTAAACCCGCCACCACCCGATTTACAAACGAGCAGATTGTACATGTTGTGGATTCGCTCTCCAACACTCCGGTGTGCTGTACTAGTAACGAATTGGCACGTTCTGTTTACGTGACAAACCTTACTAATTGGCTGTGTCGTGTGGTGGCGGGTTTAACGACGCATTTTGATTTACGCGATCTCACACAAAACAACCTCGATATTATGGATAATATTGGTCGCGAAAGCCTACGTGTTAAACTAAGGTAGTTGTACTTACGTGATAATGCTTAATTTATTTATCTTCAAAAACAAAATGTGGCCATGTCTCGCTACCCCCAGAAAGGGCATCTCGCACTCCCAGGGGGTGCGTGCAAGGCCAGGAAAAGAACCACTGGCCTAAAACAGTCAATGCACGGCTCAGCATACACATATTCCGAAAGCAATTACTGGGTCTTGAGACCACCTTGGCAGGGGAGAGGGTAACTGCAGCAAAGGGATGCTGGGCGGCCAATTTCTATTTTAAATTAAATGCCTGCGGGTAATGTGGTGGGTGAATACCCAGCGCGGATCGGGCGGATTCGCCAACCCACGTCCCGGACTTTGCCCATCTCCTGGCCACACATGGCAGCCCAGCGAGTGGGGCTGGAAGGTTTCACAAATCTCTGCGTGATCCACCAGCCATTGCCCCATCCGAGTTATAGATAAGGCAGAAATATCCGTCTCTGCACGTCAAGACAAGAAGTATAATAATTGTACAAACATTCTTACACAACCCATCATCATCATCAGCAGCAGCACGGAATTTTGGGCAGCGCGAGTGTTGAAGCAGCAATGTAACAAGTAAGAAACGCCGTGCTGGACGCTTCCAAAGTGCCGTGGATGACAGACGCTCGCCACCACGCCGATACACATACATCCAGAACATAAATATATACATGCACATATAACCACACACAGCATCAACAAACTAAAACGCAACTTGATTCGCGCCTCAAACGTTGAACTGAGCAAACATTTGTCGAAAAGACAAAAGTTACTCGTTCGACAGATGATGTCAGGGTTTGACGATCGGAGGAAGTGTTTTTTATTATTTCTTAAGACGTACAAAAAAGAGCTTAATATCGCGTCGGATTCCCTCCGACGTGAACAAATATCCAGACAATCTGAGAGTGAAACGTGGCGCTGAGTCGGCGCTTTGAGTCCGCTTCGTCCTAGCGACACACGAGGCCTCGCGCGAGTGGCACACGGCACGGGGATTGTTGCACGGGCACCTGGATCTCACCTGAATCGACTCCGCCTCGAGCAGCCGCGTCAACATCACACACAGTGGGCAGACAAAGACTGCCACCACTTTCGGTGCACCGCGTAGACACGGCACTTGGCCCCAAGTCTGTTGAGGCTACACGGGTATCTTTGTCTCTTTTTGTTTGCCGTTGTACGCGCGCATACGCGTGCGTGTTTGTAATGAATTCGAGAGCGTATCCCGCGTGTGTCCGCGTGTTCGTCTGTCTGTATGTACCGAGAACGACCAGGATCGCATCACGTCGCGATGCGCTAACTACTGCGCCACCGCTCGTCTCCACAAACTACAACAGCAGTCCCAAGTAGAACATACGTGTACACGTCGCTATGCACGAAAGTATCAATACAAAGTCAAAGATCCCCCGTATAGCCTTTACATACTTTTGGGGCAAGTGCTGTAAGCGAGCATCTGTAAAGGCCGGCACGGCACACGATGGGGTAGGTGGCCAGCACCACGCCCGGCCGCCTTTGTCTCCCGAGTGGCCGTATTTACACACCCCGTAAATTACTCAATTAAGGCTGAGTCGATCTAGGGGAGGCCCAGGCTCGGTTCAGATAATCGTCACCGGCGTTGACCGTGAGCGGGAACCCAACCCGGATAGCCGGGTTCGTAGCGCAGCGCGCTAACCGCTGCGCCACCGCTCCACACGGTACTTAAACCAACACACACACAGACACAGGCACGCGCTCACAGAGTTTATAAAAGACCCTCCCTACACATACCTGGGCTGTGATCCTCACTCGATTAACTCTGTACGTCTGTCCTTTATGCTCATAACACACACACATAATATACACACCCAAGCGGCCCCTATTGCGTTACAGTCCGTCCAATTTACCGGCTTTGAGGCTCCGTCTCCTCCCACTCCGTCTCCCCTCCTCCTCCCTCTCCTCTCTGCCTCTGTCGCTCTCCCTCTCTCAGCTTTTCGATCTCACCCCGATCTCTGTAGGCGTTATCGCATAGTGCAGTACAACAATGGCTTTAGCTGTCTCCGCTTGGCTCTGCTTTCCTCTCTTTAGCCCCTCTCGCTTCTGCCTCTCTCTCTCCCTCTTCTCTCTCTCTGATTCGTTCCCTCTTTGCGATCATCGCTCTCTCTCTCTCTCTGTTTCATTCTCTCCAATTATCTTCCCATCTTAATTTTCTACTCATTCACCCTCTCTCATATTATCTCCCTCACTCAGTCCGCTACTCATTCACCCTCTCCCCTATTCTCTCCCTCACTCAATCTGCTTCCCTCCCCTCTCTCTTCGATTCCCTCCCCCTGTCTCTATCACTCTCTCTCTCTCTTGGCTCGCTCTCTCGCTCGCCCCCGGGTTCGCTGGCCCCGGCGTGGAAATGAGATTGTGAATAATGCATTCGCGTTTCTTCCACACTGTATACGACACACACACACGCCGCGCTTGCAATATCTCTCTCTCCCCCCTCTCACTCGACCCCTCTGAAGTCGGGAAAACGAAGCAACACCCCCGACAAGTTGCACCACGACCGCGATTAGACAATAGTTCCTTTGTGTGTGTCAGTGTTTGCGTGTTGGTGACGGCCGGCACGGCACACGAGGGGGTGGGTGGGTGGCCAGCACCACGCCCGACCGCCTTTGTCTCCCGAGTGGTAATGTTTACACATCGTACCAAGTACTAATTTAAAGGCTGAGTCGACCTAGGGGAGGCCCAGGGCCGGTCCAAATAATTGTCGCTGTTGTTGGCTGTGATTCGCAGTGCAGCCTGCTAACTGCTATACTCCCGCTCCCCGTTCATAGGTGCTCGCTGACAGCACTTGCCCCAACAGTCTGTTACAGGCTATACGGGGGATCTTTGTCTTTGTTGAGTTTGAAAAAATGCGGGGGGCGTATAGCTGTTGAGGACATAGTATCGTACAACAATGTATTTCGCTATGCATACGATTGTCATTGTGTGTGTGTGTTGGTTAATGCGGCAGTGTCGTCACGGTCAGCGCTACGCTGCGCTCCGAATCCGGCGACCCGCGTTCGATTCCCGCTCACGGCCAACACCAGTGACGAATATCTGCACGGGTCCCCGGGCATCCCTTAGGTCGACTCAGCCTCAAATGAGTACTTGGTACGATGTGTAAACATTACCACTGGGGAGACAAAGGCGGTCGGGCGTGGTGCTGGCCACTCATCCATCCCCTCTTGTGTCGTGCCGGCCTCCTTAGGCGCTCGCTAACAGCACTTGCCCCACCAGTCTACTATAGCCTATATGGGGGATATCTGCCTTTGTAATTTGTTGGTTAAATGCAGGGAGCATAGGTGTAGAGCATGGTACAGTACAACAATGGATTTTCCTATCATTCACTATTTTTATTTGAATCTATTTTTCATTTTTATCGATACATATATTTTTCGTACTTTTCACATTTTATTTTTTGTTATTCCGAATGTGCCATGCCCGGCACCGGTGTAACGAGACCACGAACCCTCGTCTCTCGCGGGGCAGCGGCACCCCCATCATGTTGGAGCACGCCCCGCGGAAGCAGACATCACAGAGCTTCCTCTGAGTTCCCCTTCCAAGTGATATTCGGTCCACTTTCCCCACCCGCTGTACTGTCGATGTGTGTGTTCGTGAAGTCACAGAGCATAGGCGTTGGAGCACGGTACCATACGGCAAACTATGTTATGCACTGGCCTCTGCTGATAATGTAGCCACGTAGCAACAGCCGATGACCACCTGTGGTATGAGTTGGTTGGTGGTCATCCAATCACTACCCAAAGATGGAGCACATTCCGGCAATTTTCCAACCCGCTCTCAGCCAGCGTGGTGAAGTATGGTCACATTACCCCCACGACCCGCACAGCATGGGCATTCATCCAGCAGTGTATTGGGAACATCGCTGCGCTGACACTCGTGCCAGTTGTGCATTGTTGTGACTTTTGCTCTCGAGTTCAAGCTCACGCGCTTGTTAGGCGGATGGTGATGGTCCCGTTGAGCCAGTTGGTTGTTCGGCTGTTCTGCACGGGAGATCCGTGGTGCCGCTTGGGCATAGCAACAACAACGCAATGACAAACACGTAAATATAGCAGGGAAACGAGTTGGCAAGAGTGTACAAACAAATACGCCCAGGCTGGATATGCCCAGGCTCGCACGGTGCGAAAGAAGTTACAACGTTTATACGTACAACATTGTCTGGGTGTGTCTCTCTCCAGCCAGACAGCCAGAGAGCAAAACTTTTTTTTCTTCTACCAAAATATGATTCTGATCTTGTGTTTGCGTACGATTGTGGCGAGCAGTGGCGCAGCAGTTAGCGCACTCACGCTACGAATCCGGCCACCTGAGTTCGACGCGCGGCTAGCGTCAGCGGAGAGCCACGTCTGAACTGGCCATGGGTGCCTTCGCTCCTCACTTCGCAAACCCGCATTGACCAGCGTGGTGAAGTATGGTCGAGCACCCCCCTCCACATGAACTGATACGTCGTGGGGAGGCTTTCGACCAGCAGTAGATGGACGCATCCCTGCAGATTATGATACACAATGCGATTTCGCAGTATGTACTATGCAGTATTGCGTGTGTGTGTTGTGGCGTGTGGAATTAATGACATTAGTATAGGTGTTGTGTATACGCGTGCAAGTCTACGTGTGTCTATACGTAAACGTGTGCACGTGCCTTTATATATCCGTATGGATATGTATACATATGTCTGCATGTGTATATATGTGCGCTTAGTATATATGGACGTACGTATTGTGTATAATGTATACGTATCACAGCATATATGTTTATGCGTATACGTGTGTATGTTTTGTGTTCGTGTGTTATTGTTTGTATGTTTATTTTTAGGTATATTTGTACATAAAAATATGCACACACAGAATATGTGTTCATGTGTATATGCATTTGATCTTTGATGCACGTGTGTCTGTGTCTGTTGTATATGTTCTGTGAGCGTACTGCGCTTAGAACTCGGCTATGTCAGCCATGGCTAAGGTGAGTGGGACAAGTGTGTGTCGATGTGTGTCTGTGTGTCTGTGTGTAGATGTGTCTGTGTGTAGATGTGTCGGTGTGTAGATGTGTCTGTGTGTCTGTGTGTAGATGTGTCTGTGTGTAGATGTGTCGGTGTGTAGATGTGTCTGTGTGTCTGTGTGTAGACGTGTCTGTGTGTAGATGTGTCTGTGTGTCTGTGTCTAGATGTGTCTGTGTGTCTGTGTGTAGATGTGTCTGGTGTCTGTGTGTCGGTGTGTCTGTGTGTAGATGTGTCTGTGTGTCTGTGTGTTTGTGTGTAGATGTGTCTGTGTGTCTGTGTGTAGATGTGTCTGTGTGTCTGTGTGTAAATGTGTCTGGTGTCTGTGTGTCGGTGTGTCTGTATGTAGATGTGTCTGTGTGTAGATGTGTCTGTGTGTCTGTGTGTAGACGTGTCTGTGTGTAGATGTGTCTGTGTGTCTGTGTCTAGATGTGTCTGTGTGTCTGTGTGTAGATGTGTCTGGTGTCTGTGTGTCGGTGTGTCTGTGTGTAGATGTGTCTGTGTGTCTGTGTGTTTGTGTGTAGATGTGTCTGTGTGTCTGTGTGTAGATGTGTCTGTGTGTCTGTGTGTAAATGTGTCTGGTGTCTGTGTGTCGGTGTGTCTGTATGTAGATGTGTCTGTGTGTAGATGTGTCTGTGTGTAGGTGTGTCTGTGTGTCGATGTGTCTGTGTGTCGATATGTATGCGCTACGAACCCGCGACCCGAGTTCGATTCCCGCTCACGGCCAACACCAGTGAAGATTATCTGAACCGGTCCTGGGCCTCCCCTAGGTCGACTCAGCGTCAAAAGAGTACCTGGTGCGGTGTCTAAACATCTCCCACTGGGGAGACAAAGGCGGCCGGGCGTGGTTTTGGCCACCCACCCCCTCGTGAACCCCTCCGGCCTTCACTTGTGCTTTCTAGCAACACTTGCTCCAACAGTCTGTTAAGGCAATGGAGGTGATCTTCGTCTGTGTCTTGTATATCTACGTGTATTTCTGTGTATGTAAATACACATGTCTCCGTGTATGTTAATGTATATATAGTTTATGTACCCACTGCATATTCCCCCAAGCAGTAGATCGATCGTGGGTGATGACTGTATCGGTCTATAAATGTGTGTACGTCAGCATGCGCGCATTTCTATCTATATACATACACGTTGGTGCGTCGATGTATTTTTTTTTAGAAGTTACTCAACCTTTGTTCAATGTGATTAAAAACAAAATGCGTAAATCGTGCGCTCACAATTGTTGTTGATGTAACGCAGGTCGCCCCCTTTGCAAAAAGAGGCGATTCTGTATCGTGTCTCAATTGTGGCATTTCGTCCCCTGGCTACGTGGAGGAGACGATGCATCAGCCACTTTGTAACTCTATACCAAGCAAGGTCTGCACGTCTCGACTCTGTGTAGAAGTGCGCGCACGTTCACGGCCCAGGTATGCACGTGCCATGTGTGGGCACGTGTAAGCCGACTCGGCCTCATACGGAGTGACCCGCTGCGCTGTGTAAACATCGCCCCTCGGGAGACAAAGGCGGCCGGGAGAGGCGCTGGCTAGCCCCCACCCCCCCTCGTGCGCTGCTTCGGTCTTAATCGTAGGTGCTACTCGCGATCAGCACTTGCTCCAAAATGCTGTTGAGGCTATACGGGTTATAGTTGTCTTTGTATCTATATATATACATGTGTCACGTGTGTGCGTATGTGTGTGTGGTGTGCGTCGACTGAGTATTAACAAGAGTACATGGTGGGATGTGTACACATCCACACTGGAGAGACAAAGGCGGCTTGACGTTGGGTTGCCAAAACGCGTCGCTGATCATAGGTGCTCGCTCACAGCACTTGCCCCAACAGTCTGTTAAATCTCCGCCTTTTTGTCTTTGTGTGTTTGTATGTCCACATGTACGTCCATGTGTATATGTGCATGTGTATGTGTGTGTGCATGGATCTCTCCGTGTGTCTTTGCGTGATGTGGGCAGGTTGGCGAAGCGTCATGTGTGTTACAAGCAACATGGATTAGCAACCCAACAGGTCGGGCGAGTTCTGGAGTCGCTCGCTCGCTCCCTCTCGCTCCGTCTCCCCCCCCGCCTCCTCCTCCTCTCACCTCCGGCTCACCTCCCCTCTCCCCTCCTCCCTCTCACCTCACGCTCACCTCTCTCAATCCAAGTGAAACTGTTCTCTCATTTCTCCCTGGATATAACAAAGCAAGTAAATTACATTTACCAAACTGGATACCCATTGCATCACCACGCAACAATAGCAGCTCTGCTCTGCATGCCCTGGAGATGTACCCGTACCCCGCCATGGGAACGTAGAATTTCCACACTACTATGCATGTTGAACTTCTTTCGCACCGTACGTAGCCAACCACGCTAATCGGAGGTGCTGATACTTTATGAAAAGGAAACCGCCCTTGACTTGTTTTAAATTGTCAAACGTTATCCTGTTATGGTATAACGTGTAATGTATTGATATAATTGCAGACATCATTAGCGACATGTCAATCATGTAGCATTATCATTCTCTCCGAGAAGTACAGTTATTCAACATTGTTCTGCCGATGTACATTGCTGTGCGCAGTTATTATCAAATAGTTGATTCCGTACTAAATCGCGTTGTCATCACCATCGTCACGTCTCCATAACTCTGGCAGTGTTTACGCAATTCATGATCATCATCATCACCACTGCATATACACCCAATGTGGGAGTGTGTGTGTATATATATCAGATTTATATATGAGTGTGTGTGTATATGCACTTACAAAAACACGACCCGCACACAGACTGTTGGGGTTAGCGAGTACCTGTTACGAAGGTCTACACGACGCTGGAAAGAATGGGTGGGTGGCCAGAACCACGTCCCGACTGCCTTTGTCTCCCCAGTGGCGATGTTTACACACCACACCAAGTACTAATTTGAGGCTGACTCGACCTAGGAGAGGCCCAGGACCGGTACAGATAAACGTCACTGGTGTTGGCCGTGAGTGGGAATCGAACTCGGGTCGCTGGGTTTGAAGCGCAGCGCTCTAACTGCTAAGCCACCGCTCCCCACACACACACACTCAGACATACACACATGCTCCCAGACATACACACACACACAGACACGCACTCAGACATACACACACGCACCCAGACATACACACACAGACACGCACTCAGACATACACACACACAGACACGCACCCAGACATACACACACAGACACGCACCCAGACATACACACACGCTCCCAGACACACACACACACAGACACGCACCCAGACATTCACACACGCACCCAGACATACACACACACACACAGACACACACACATACACACACGCACCCAGACAGGCGGCTCATAGCACAGTGTCAGTACCTTCTGTTCACTCTGCAGTAATAATTAGCGCGGCCGCTTAATTCGAACCGACCGGAAACGTCCACAACAACAGGCGGCGAATGCGTTACCACGATGTTGATGATGATGATAATAATCGCGACGATCATCATGTTTATGATGGTTACGATGACAATGTCGATGATGACGATGCACTTGATGATGATGATGACTATGATCACAATGTCCTCTGTTGTATGTCCAGTATGTTGAACTTATTTAGTACTGTACGTACTAAATCGTGCCAAACGGAGGTGCGGGGGAGGGACAAGAAACTCAACGCAAAAAAGCGGTTCAGAAGAAATGAATGGCACGGTCGATTGTGGGCGTCACGGTTTGTTGTGGGCGTTACGGTCTGTGATGGCGACCGTGACATCCATGATGCGTGACGTCACAATAACGACGACGATGACACAAACGAACGCGAAGAGCAAGGCCTGGACACGACAGTGATGACGATACGTTAATTAATTCCCTTAATCAAATCACGGTGTTAACACACCCCCCCTCCCGCGCCCCCACCCTTCCAAAAGGCGCACAATGGCGTACGAGGCGCGGCTCTGGCGCGCACGCGGTCTGCCAAAGCGCCGTGGACTTTGCTGGGCCACTCGCTCGCAATCTGCTCGGATGGCTTTGGGAATCCCACAGTGCTTTGGAGCTTCCCGTGCCTTCTTGTTGCGTCCGTGCAGACCGCGTGGCTTCTCTTTGAAACTGAAAACTATTTAAACTTTTAAACTAATTTTTTTTTACCAGGTAAGGCCCACTGAGCTATCAGACGTGATAGCTTGACCAAGTGGCTTATCGCGTGGAAATGAACATCGGCCAAATACTCTAAACGGGTGGTGTTGTTTCTAAATGCGGACGGGAAAAAACCCGGAGGACCCGAAGAAAAATCCACTGCGACCACGGGAAGAGAGAAATACGCAAACTCCAAATATATAGCAAAGGCGTCAGGGTCGGGATCCAACCCACGACCTCCTGTATACCGAGCGAGGTAGTTAACATCTCGCCACCACGGCGCCCCGATCTCTCAGTTTCTCTTTGCGGAATTTCGCAACATTCGCAGTTGGTGTTGTTATAATTGCATCTGTCTCTGCGTGTGTCAGTGGTAGTCTTTGATTAATGAGCGGAGCGGTAGCAACCGTAGCGTAGTCGTCAGCGCGTGGCGCTACGAACCCGGCGCTACGAACCCGGCGATCAGAGTTCCGATTTCGTTCTCACGGCCAAAACCGGTGACGATTATCTTACCCGGTCCTGGGTCTCCCTCTAGGTCGACTCAGCCTCAATCGAGTACCTGCTGCGGTGTGTAAACATCGCCACTGGGGAGACAAAAGCGGCCTGGCATGGTGGTGGCCTTTGTAGGTGCTTGCAAACAGCACTTGCCCTAACAGTATGCTAAGGCTATACAGGAGATCTTAATCTTTGATTTATGCAGCATATGGATGTTTGTATGGCTGTATCTTTGTGTGTCCGTTTGTATATAGAAACAAAGACAAAGATGACCCTCCCATCCATGTAGCCTCAGATGACTGTTGGGGCAAGTGCTGTTTGCAAGCACCTCCAAAGGCCACCACGGCACTCGAGGGGGGTGGTTTGGCCCGAACCACTCCCGGCCGCCTTTGTCTCCCCAATGCTGCTGTTTACACATCGCACCAGGTACTCATTCAAGACAGATTCGACCGATTCGATAATGGGCACCGATTTTGGCCGTGAACACGAATCGCGGTGCGCTAACCACTACGCCACCGCTCCCCGCTGTGTAAAGTAGACACACGAACACTCACACACGTACACGGGCGCATGTGTGAGCGTCTGGGTGCATGGGTCCGAGTCTGTGCGTGTGAACCCCAACGGCCCGACTTCATTCCCGCTCACGGCCAATATCAGTCACGATTATCTGAACCGGTCCTGGGCCACTCTTAGGTCGACTCAGCCTCAAATGAGTACGTGGTGCGGTGTGTAAATATCAGCACTGGGGAGACAAAGGCGGCCCGGCGTGTTGCTGGCCACCCACCCCCTACTATGCCATATCGGCCTCAATAGGTGCTCGCAAACAGCACTTGCCCCAATAGTCTGTTAAGGCTATGGGGGAGGGGGAATTTTTATCTTTGTATGTAAGAGTGTCTGGTTACATATGTGTGTATAACTGTGCACGCGTATGTGCGTGTACGCACATCCTGTATGAGTGCGCGTGTGTGTGTATGTATGTCGACGTGTGTCTGTATGTATGTACGTTAGTCTGTGACTGCGGCGGCGTCTGAATGAACACACACGGCATATGTGTATCTCTATTTGCATAGCGTAGATGATTGTTCCCGTGCATGTACTTTGTATTAGGTGCTCGCTAAAAGCACTTGCCTCCAACAGTATGCTAAGGCTATACGGGGATCTTTGCCTTGTGTGTAATTGTCTGTGTGTGTTTGTACTTACACATTTGCATATGTGTGTACGTGTTAGTGTGTATGTATATGTTTATATGTGTATGTACACGTGTGTATGTACATGTGTGTGTGTATACGTATGTATGTAAATGTGTCTATGTAATTGTGTATATGTAATTGTGTATGTGCATGTGTGTATGTGTAGTGTATGTAGTTGTGTGTCTATGTAATTGCGTGCATTATATGTATGTACATTTGTGTATGTATGGAAGTGTGTGTATGTAATTGTGTGAATGCACACGTGTATCGTGTATGTAATTGTGTGTGTATGTAAATGTGTGTATGTGTGTGTATAGTTTGTGTAGTGTATGTAATTGTGTGTGTATGTCATTGTGTGTATGTGTGTATATCCACGCAGCAATCACAAGCACACCCTTTGTACGCCAAGGTGTCAAATTGCTCCTCCGCTTCACAGCAACTGAATGAGGCTAAACTCGGTAACCGGGAGCCACAGCCCCCCCCCCCATGCCCTCCCCCCTCCACCCCTCCCTCCTCCCCTCCTTCCTCCCCAGTACCCCCCGGATCGAATTCCCATCTCATTCATAGCCTCCTCTTCCTTCTCCCGTCTCAACGACAACTGTGTTTGGGGCCGCCAGTTGATACGGGTTAATTACATGCCTCTTCAGTGGCTGTAAGGAAAGCTAATGCCCACTTAAATGCTTACTAATTGCACGCGAGTGAATTGAATAACACTACAAGGCATTTCAAGTTAAGTTTATTTTAGTTGGAGTTGGTGATAACTCGAGGCCACTAATGGGAATGAGTCCCTCGTTTGCACGAATGATTCGTTTTTGGTCGCGACAATGACGTAACCAATAACAAAGATCCCCCGTGTAGCCTTCACAGACTGTTGGGGCAAGTGCTGTTAGCGAGCACCTATGATGGCCGGAACGGAACACGAGGGGGTGGGTGGCCAGCACCACGCCCGGTCGCCTTTGTCTCCCAAGTGGCGATGTTTACACACCGCACCAGGTCCTCATTTGAGGCTGAGTCGACCTAAGGGAGGCCCAGGACCGGTTCCAATAATCATCACTGGTGTTGGCCGTGAGCAGAAATCGAACTCGGGTCGCCGGGCTCATAGCGCAGCGCGCTAACCACTACACACTACACTACCACTCCCCACCAATAACACACACACACACACGTCCAGTCGAACAGAATCATGAGTTTATTATCTGAGTAAATTGCCTATTGAGCTATACGGCTCTGTTTCAAGGGTGGCTCGGCCAGACACGGCAGCAAGAGTTAACCACGAAGATATAAAATGTATGATTAATTAAAACCAACGTACAAAATAATCACGTACATTTGTGTCGTTTCAAACCACGACAATAACACTGAAGCCGATGACGGGTAGACATCAGAGCAGAACATAAAACTATAAACGAAGAGAAATCGCGGCAAAAACAACCGCAGAGGAATAATATTATTTAGTGATAGTGCGCTGGAAGTGGCGCTTAGGTACAAATAGCAAACATCACAAACACTCAACACATTCATCAATAACACTGAAGCTTTAAAGAAGAAAACAAATTTATAATAGGCGACGTTTCAGGTAATAGCCCTTCCACATGCCACGTTGAGTGTTTGTGGGGTTTACAAAATAAAAAAAGAATCAGAGAAAAAACAACAGCGTTAGACCAGGAATCGAGAGTAGTGTACTGTACTGTATGTCACTAAAATCTATTTAAAATAAATGTATTTCACGTCAATCAAGCCGGGCAAATTACTTGTCAAAGCGGTCCATAGTAAAATTAAGTAACAGAAACATTACGATGTGTTTTTTATTTCATAGATAATGATTGCCCCGCTATTTAAAAGGACCAGCATGTGTGTCAAATACAATTGTAATGTTTTGAATGTACCGACTATAATTCACAATAACATTGAGCCCCGTTGTCAATCCCCTGCTGGATGAAGGGCTGCCTAGCCACGCCGTGTCGGCCGCACGGTTTATGATTGACCATACTTCACCACGCTGGTCAGTGCGGGTTGTAGAAAGGAGCGTACAATATCGAATATCACTCGCCACTGATGTGAGCCGTGAGCGGGAATCAAACTCAGGTTTATAGAGCAGTGCAGTAACCACTGCGCCACCGCTCCACTCTACGTGCCTGACTATGTACACAATTGCACGTCTCCCTGTTAGGAAGGACCTATTAAGTAGTAACTATTTGAAGAAACCTCATTGCTGTTGGCCATGAGCGGGAATCGAATTCTGTTCGCTGGATTCGTAGCTCAGCAAGCTAACCACTGCGCCACCGCTCCTGCCACGCACACACATGTACAGTACAACATTGATCACCATCAGCCATGGTCAATTCACTGCTGGATGAAGGCCTCCCTCCAAGCCGCAGGCACCCTCAATATCCCGTCTGCCCTTTCACATTAAACGCGTCACGTGTTGCGCGCGTTGTGTGAAAACCGAGTGCGTGTCCTCAGGATATAAAATAGTCCCCGGCCATATGAATGTGGAATGTACACCATCTCCTGCAAGCCACAGTTCATTACATGGACAGGGTGCTTAAAAATTTGCAACAACACCACGAGAAATGCGCCTCCTCCGGGCTCTGGAGACCACCTGGAGAAGATTCCAGGCCACGCGTTGACAACGACGGCGAACAACTGGGAGACTCTTTGACTTTGTGAAGCGATTGACATGACATTTAGGTGTGCACGTGTTTTTGAAGCGCCCTGTTTGTTATTCTGCAGTCTTCTGTGCTGCCGACAACCTGGAGCAAGCCCCACAGCGTCCAAACAATAGCAGCAGCCCGTGGTGCATGCAATGAGATGAAGTTTTCGTGACTGCAAGGGTCCGTAACTCTTTGTTTTTTTCGGTAAAGTCACGTAGGTAAAAAATTAAATTAAAATAAATTACATCACGACGTTTCGGAGGCAACACAAGCTTCCGTTTTCAGGTGGCACCGTCACAGCAAAATTACAGTATTGATACAGTAATCAATACTGTATTGATACAGTATTGATACAGTAATCAATGATACAGTAATTTTGCTGTGACTGTGCCACCTGAAGACGGAAGCTTGTGTTGCCTCCGAAACGTCGTGATTTAATTAATTTATTTATTTTTTACCTACGTGACTTTACCGAAAAAAACAAAGAGTATATGAGATGAGGGTGGTTGACGTCTTCTCGCGGTGCCAAGCCGCCGCTAACTCGGCCGATGTACCATTGCGCTGAAGGATCGTGAGAGGTGGCGACGACTTTGGGAATGCCTAATCATCCAGCAGGGGATTGATGACGGCGATTGACGATGATGGCCGTAGCCGCAAAGGGCAATTCCGTCGCTTGTGCGGCGTTTTAAGTGGCCTCGCTTTGCAAGCCGTTCCGGATTGTCTCTCCTGCCCCCCCACCTCTCTCTCTCTCTCCTGCCTCCTCTCTCTTCCTCCACCGCCCGCAATCTCTGTGTCTGGGCCCGAATGAGGCTTTTATTCTCGCGGTGTTGGTGGGTGGAGGGGTTGGAGGAGAGTGAGGGGAGAGGATGACAGAGAGTTTCACTGGAGCTCCCTTCAAGGGGACAGAATGAGATGTTTTCAAAGTTAATGGGGGGCGTGCAAGCAGCGTGTTGTGGCAAGTGTGTGTGTGTCTGTGTGTTAAACAACACGCACAGTCTGTGTGTGTGTCTGTGTGTTAAACAACACGCACAGTTTGTGTGTGTCTGTGTTAAACAACACCCACAGTCTGTGTGTGTGTCGTGCCTGCCTTCATAGGCGCTCGCTAATAATTACAGTCCTGCCCCAAACAGTTTGTATGGCTATAGGGCGATCTTTAGTGCTTGCTTTGTACGTACATGTGTTGTCTGCGTGTGCGTGCACACGTGTGTGTGCTATAGTGAACGTGTATGTGCGTGGGGGGCGGTAGTGCAGTGGTTAGCGCGCAGCGCTATGGACCTGGCGACCCGAGTTCAATTCCCGCTCACGGCCACTAACACCACCAGTGACGATTATTTGAACCGGTGCGGATGACACAAAACACAGCCACACGCACACAATGATTCATTTGAAAGCGGTATTTTGTTGTTATTCTTCCAGCAAGAGAGAGGGAGAGACCCCCCCCCCCCCGCCTCGGGCCTCTATTAAAAGCAAGACACAGTATTTGGTGATGGTGCTGCTGCGTTGTCGGTGGTTCACAAGCACAATAAACAACAACAAACCTCAATACATGGCGTCGACGACGACGACGACCGCTGTGTGTGTGCGTGTCGTTCAATTAAATTGTAAATAGATGACGTTTCAAGCCAATGGGTCTTCCTCATATGACTATTTTTTTTGAAGGCTTAACGCAGAAGAATGCCACGGCGAGTTGATGCTGTCAGAAAAAAAGTTTGAAGGCAAGCTGGAATCAAAATCAAAAGGCGTTTTGGATGGTGGGGGGGCGATGTGGGGGAGAGGGGGATGTCGACTGGGGGGGGTAGGTGAAGAGAGAGAGCAGAGAGCTTGGGGGGAGAAGAGAGAGAGAGACGGAGCTTATCTAATGTGGAGGAGCAGCAATTGAAAGCTGCTGATTTGTAAACGGATGTGCCCGTTCCTTCCACAGTTCCGTATAATTGGCGCCAGGCGCTGCCTCGCCGTAGGGGTCTCGCTTGGCTGTGTGCTCAAGAAGAGGAGGAGGAGGCAGAAGAAGGAGGCTCCTTGTGAGAGGCGGCGGCAGTGGCTGCGGCGACGATCGCCGGGGTTGGTGAAGTGGAAAGTTTGGGATGTGTGTGCGTGTGTTGTGTAGCACGCGCGCACCCGCGCCTGCTAGGGGTCATGAGAAAATCAAGCCGGGATAGAGAGAGAGAGAGAGGGACAGAGAGACAGAGCGGAGGAGGAGGGGGAGTGGATGAGTTCGCCCCCATGAGCTATAGGGTTTCGGGGGAAGGGGGTGGAGGGTTTAGCCGGTACCACCTGGGGTTGACAAATGGTACAAATGATTTCCTTGAAGTCGCGTTTTATCTACTGGATTATGGACATGCACCCCCCAGGTCGCCCTTGCAAGAGAGGCAACGTCGTTGTTGTTGTTTCACGCGTCTCAAGGGGGGCTTATTTCGTCTGCTGATGGCTAAACAACGGATACTGACCGACCTTAAATCGTAGAACGTGGGATATACGATGGCAGCAGCGCTGTGGTTCAGGAGCTGAATGCCGAGGTCTGCTGCTGGCCACAACGAGATGGTTTCAGGAGAGAGAGAGTTCGTGTCGTTTTGCTGTCCCTCTTCCGCCGTTGAGCGGCCGCAGGGCACAGTGGTTGACTCTGTGGTCCACAGTGTGATAGAAAGGTCGCAACCGAGATATGTTTGGTTTGTTACGAGAAACAGGCCCACGAATGTGCAACATCTTAATTCGGAACATTTGTGATTTCGTCATGTATGCTGAAGTTCTTTCGCACCGTACGTAGCCAACCTTACTAATCGGATGTGCGGGTGGGAAAGACAACAAACTAAACACAAAAATAAGTTCTTAAGAAATTAGTTTTCAATCTAGACGATTTAATAGTGCATAGCTCCAATGTCTTCCTATTATCCGAAGGAAGAACGTTCCAGACGGCCGCGGAAGCGCATCTGAGAGCACGCGATGCAGTGACCGTCTTTGTTCGATAGGCCTCTAACCCGTACTGACCACAGTGGTGAAGTATGGTCGAGCAATTCTC
Source organism: Lethenteron reissneri (assembly GCF_015708825.2). Classification (NCBI taxonomy): domain Eukaryota; kingdom Metazoa; phylum Chordata; class Hyperoartia; order Petromyzontiformes; family Petromyzontidae; genus Lethenteron; species Lethenteron reissneri. Next base: position 10,359,093 of record NC_083817.1, read on the forward strand.
TATAACCGACGCAGCGTGGGGAGGAGGCCTTCATCCAGCAGTGGATTGACAATGGCCTTTAACTAATAATACGAATTACAAGAAACTAAACACCAAAAAACATTATTCGGGTTGGTATGGACTACACAGTTTTCGGGTGATATTTACATAATGTTTGTAGATATGATTGTACTCTTAAAGTAACCCTTAGCGATCTGACGTCGAACACGTGATACGAACTTAGTGTGAAAGAGGAGAGAGAGGTGAGAGGCAGAGTGGAGACTAACGCGAATATATGTTCGTGGATATTCGTTAATGCACTCGGCAATTTCATTGAGAATAACACTATTTATTTATACTGGAGGAATACGATGAGCTACATAGCTCTTTCTCCACAGATGGTCCAGTAGGGGCACGGGTTAAGAAGGTCACAACAAACACTGACAAGGCGGGCAACCCAGTGGCGGAATGCCGTGGTTGGCACGGGTGCTGTCGTCCTGGGCCAAGAAATAAAATGTCCCCGCCGCTCGCCCCCCCCCCCCCCCACCCCACTCTCCGTAGCCCAGCGCCTGCGAGCCCTTCCATCACGTGGGCCCCCGTGCAGTTGCACCGCCTGCGCACTCAATCCTGGCCTCGCCGGGCCCTGCTTCTGTCCGTCCAGGTCCGGTCGGAGAGCCGACCTGGGCCCTCTCTCCATGCCGGCATCGTCCGGGCGGCCGTGCGAGAGACTCGCGGCTTCGTCAGATCTGTGCATGTTTCTGTATGTTTGTTGAACTTCTTTCGCGCCGTACGTAGCCGACCGTGCCAATCGTAAGTGCGGCGAAGGACAACAAACGAAACACAAAAAGCTGTTCTAATGAAATGAGTTTTCAATCGAGATTATTTAAAAGTGCACATCTACAGCGGCTGCCTAATATCAGAAAGAAGAGCGTTCCAGACGGCCGCAGAAGCGCATCTGAAAGCACGCAATGCGGTGACCCCCGGGGCCTGACCTCGCAAGGAGGAAGCTCTGTACGGTGCCCGCGAGGACCCTCATCGTCGACGCGATGATGACGACGACGCCACGGTGGCCTCTACTTGCCACAGTCTTGAGCCATCGACAGGAGCTCTTCCGACGTCACCGTTAGAGGCTCTATTCTCCTGCAGTGATTGTTTCTCTTGAAGGGCAAATAACGCTGATGTTTGTGCGCGAATTCAATGGCAAAGAGACGCTGTGTTTAGCCTTACTAATTGCCACATTGTGTTGTTAGCGAGCACCTATTAAGGCCAGCACAGCCACTGGCAGAGCCAGTGGGGGGGGGGGGGGGTGGCACGTGCCCCCCCAACGATCCGATCGAAATCCCTAATTTCGATCGGATCCATACTCTTTGGTTCTTTCGGTAAAAAAAATAATGAAAGTAACAAAATTCAATCACGACGTTTCGGAAGCAACACAAGCCTACGTCATCAGGTAGGACAGCCACAGCAATATTTTTTTTTGCTCGAGTGGACAAGAGCTTCTCGTAACTGTGGCTGTCCTACCTGATGACGGAGGCTTGTGTTGCTTCCGAAACGTCGTGATTTAATTTAGTTATTTTTATTTTATTTTTAATTTTTATTTATTTTTATATTCACCTACGTGACTTTACCGAAAGAACCAACGAGTATGGATCCTTGCAGTCACGAAAACTTCAAATCTAGAATTCGATCGGATCATTGGGGTTTATTAGTAATAAATCGACATTTTGCGACCCCCACTGCCACTGTGTAGCATATTATTACGTGCCAGGGATTATATGAGATGATAGGACAATATTCCGAGTCCATAATTGGCAATAAGTAACTGCAAAACAGTTATAAGTGACTCACAGAAGTGTGCTTAGTTGCATATACAGTACACGACTTCCCTGAAGGCATTCACCTTCAGCGAGCGCGATGCCGATCAGACAACGCGGTTCGAATTCGACCCTCGATCGATGGCTGCGCAATCGCCGCACACGCGTCGAATAAAAAGCAAGGGACAAGTCCTTACTTACTAACAAGTCCTTACTTACTAACAACTCCTCTAGCATTTTTCTTTGCTGGAGGGGTTGCCCCCCCTACCTGAAAATCCTGGCTCCACCATTGAGCACAGCACTCACGCGAGGGAGTGATTTGGCCGACACCTGGCATCTCCTGTATGTATGTTGAACTTCTTTCGCACCGTACGTAGCCAACCTTGCAAATGGGAGGTGCGAAATGATGACGATGGGGCTCCTGCCACCTTTATCTCTCCTCTGCTTATGTTCACGGATCTCACCCGTCGCACAAGACGCTACTCGGAGTAGGGCAAGTTCCGAGATACTGTGTGCCACCGATGATATCCGTGCCTGCGGATTGAACCCAGCTCTCTGAGATTGTGGGGGCAGTGCCAGGTCCACGCCAGGCCACGCTCGTCTCCCCGTCTCTGCAGTGCTAGTGGTGTTCATCGGGCTAGTGGTGTTCACGCAGGGCACCGGGCAAAGGAAGCAAACGCACGGACGACAGAGACAATTGAAAAGGAGTTGCAAAATTGCGCACAAAAAAATCACGGAGAGGTACATGCTTGTGGATGAAATCGCGGCAGTGAGAGACGAGACGAGGAGCACGTGGTTTAGGGAGCAAACTCGAATCAGAGACCCCACGTTGACCGTGTGGAAAGGTAGGCGGGCTCGGACGAGAGAGCCGGCTCGAACGGACGATGGCCGGTGGTCGAAACGATTGACGGAGTGGCAGCCAAAGGTGGGAAACGCGCCAGAGGGAGCACGTTTAGCGAGGAGATGGAGCGATGATTTCAAATCGTGTGCCAGAGCTAAATGGATTGTGGAATCGCGTGGCTGTGCAATGGTTTGGGAAGCCCTTCACCCAGCAGGTGATGGATCTTGCCTGATGATGATAATTGATGACACGCACATCACGATATTCGCGAGTAAATGCACGCTCCGTGTATAAACGTCTCTGCGATTAGACGCCGCCTGTCCCCGGCCTGTCATCGCGTCTGCTGTAATTGCTCTCCCGCGCGTGTCACCGGTGTTGCAGAGCGAACGAGCGTCTCACGCTACACCGGCGCTGTAAGATGTATTGCATCCTATTCTACGGTTAGAAATGTACCCCCCCCCCCCCCCCCCCCCCCTTTGCAAACTGAACCGTTCCTCCTCCTCCTCCGCCGTCGCTAACCCGTGGCTGAATAAACTCCTCCCGAAAGCCCGGTCGTATGGCCTCCCGTCTCCACGCCTCCCCCCACCCCCCCGTCATCTCTCCACACTCGGCAGACAGCGTCCTTCTCTATTCGAGTCTAATGGGGTACACTTTTGCCGCACGCCAAGTTCGCTTTCTTTGTGCCGATTGTATTTGAGCAGGCGCAACGCCGCCGGAGAGATGGCCCATCTCGCACGGAAGGGAGACGTCTGGGCACCGACGGAGGGACGTGGATTTTACACCGCTAACAACAACAAAATAATACGGATATATATTTTTTTTCGCAAACGTTACTATGAGTCCCATAGTTAATCATCGTCTTATTTTATATTTACTGAGCGCCGTAGCTCAAGGCGCTTTACGCCACATCCCTTGGCCAGCACGCGTGACACACGGAGTTGCAGGGAGCACGATCGCCGCCCAGTCAGGCAGAGGGAGTGACTCTTTGCACCACCGAACGGGGACGAACATGTGAGGTTCTTTGGGAACATTGTTGCATTGTTAGGAAACACAATCGCCTCCGATTAGCGCCGTTGGCTACGTATGTATGCTGGACTTTTTTCGTACCGTACGTAGCCAACCGTGTTAATCAGATGTGCGGGGGGAGGAGAACAAACTCAGCACAAAAATCATATCTAAAGAAATTCGTTTACAATCTACATTTCAAAGTGCATCGCTCCCAGTGGCTTCCTAATATCGAAAGGAAGAGCGTTCCAGACGGCCGCTGAAGCGCATCTGAAAGCGCGCGGTTACGTACGGTGTGAAAGAAGTTCAACATACATATTACATTTTACAAACTGTGGATTCAGATCGTCGCAGACTGGACGAGGGATTTAACCGCAGCCAGATTATCCATGAGGCTGAGGCCCAGTGGTGGTCCTGGCCCATTCAGTGCCCTGGGCAGAATGTTTTTTGTTCTACCGCTGCCCTTTATAAACTCCGACTGGGAGGACAGGGGAAGAGATGCAAACACGACACAGAGACGTCGTGTCATCACAGAATTGTGGAAAATGTAGAGAGATGTAAGAAGACGTGTAGTGAAATGAGAGATGTAGGGAAGAGTCTAACGTGGGGTTAGGTGAGACAAGAGACAGACATGATTAGGATGATGATGAGAACGGTTCACTGGCTGTTTTATATTAATTGGGATTTAAATTGGAAGCTTGAAGCTCCTGGGGCGCCTAAGCCTATGCTGCATTGTGTTATTCTCCAGCGCGACCACTCTTGAGAACCGGGCACTGAGGAGGTAGATCACGACCAAAGTTGCCAACGAAGCGACCAATTGACCTGATCGTTAGACAGGTCATGGAGAGATGGAGGGATGATGGATGGATGAATGATAGCTGGATGGATGAGGGATGACTCAGTGCCGCCAATATAAGCGAGCACCATCCCACACTACATTCATCAGCCAGGAACACAGACTCGGTGGCTGACTATATATATAGTAATCTATATTAATAAGATGCATCTGTCGCCAGAAAGTCAACATTGGCCAGCTATTATTATAATTACTATTGCACTGTCGTTCGTATTATCGTTTCATATTTATAATCTGTACATAAATGGGCATAGGGACATGGGCCGGTCCCGCGTGATCCTGCACATCACCACTGCAGGCGTAAGGATTCGGGGTAGATCGTGGCATTCATACCGTCAAGGGGAAACGTCGTAGCCCGATGAAACTGGGCAGGTTTGTTGTCTTTGGCGACACGAGTGCCGCAACCAATTTTAACGAAATTCATCCCCGTAGTTTTGGCGGCGGTACGACCTCGAAAAACGACGTTTTGTGACAAATTGCGGCCGTTCTATGCGACACGCCTAGAGCACAACATCTCCCAAGAGGCGTTGATCATTGACATGTTTCCGCGTGCGTGGAGGAGAATTCGAAGGCGAATACTCGTCTCGTCTTCACATTTCTAAGTTGCACCGCTTTTTTTGACAGTTAAACCTTTTAGAACAAAAACTGTCAGTGCAATGCGAAGTGAATTTATTGATTTACTGGCAACGTACTGAGTGTGCGATCGCATCTGCCAAGCAACGACACAGGAGCTGTCACGGCGCTAATGCAATGCCTCTTGCTCTTGCCGGACGGCTGAGTGTCTCCATGTCCCTGTTACACCATAACACACAGATCACTTACACCTGTAGCCACTGCGGAGCCAGTGGGGGTGGCACGTGCCCCCCCCCCAATGATCCGATCGAAATCCCTTATTTCAATCGGATCATTGGGTTTATTAGTAATACATCGGTATTTTGCGACCCTCACTACCACTGTGTGGCATATTATTACGTGCCAGGGACTTTATGAGATGATAGGACAATAGTCTGAGTCCATAATTGGCAATAAGTAACGGCAAAGCAGTTATTAGTGACTCACAAAATTGTTAACGCCCTCGCCTGGTATATAGGAGGTCGTGGCCTCGATCCCGACCCTGACGCCTGCTGCTGTATATTTGGAGCATGCATGTCTCCCCATGGTCACGTGGATCTTTGTTCAGGTCCTCCAGTTTTTCTCTCCACGTTTAGAATCATGCGTTTGGAGGATTTGACTGCTATACATTTCCACACGATAAGTGGCTTCGTTGAGCTATCATTTGTGATAACCAGGTCACTTCTGAAAAAAAGCAATATAGCTCAGTAGGACCTTAGCTGGTACAATAAAAAAAATGTTGCGTAGTTTAGTTTGTTGCTTGTGAAATAATCCGAAAAGGAACCTGCTGTAGTCGTTCTCTGCAATGTCGTTGCTGCTGTGCTCACGCAGCACAGACCTCCCTTGTAGAATAGCCGGAGACAACTGGCTGAACGGGACAACCACCACCACATCATCATCTTCTTCCGTGTAACAAATCAAATAAAACTCAAGACTCGGAGGCTGCTGGAGGTCTTCACTGGGTGCTCAAGCGCGCCGAGTATTGGAGTGGCGTGACCTCCCCGTGACGGCACCGTCTGATAGCTTGTCGCCCGCCGCGGTTCACCGGTTACCGTGCACCTGTAAAAGGTAACACACACGAACAAAAAAAAAATCGACCGTGCTCGCTCAGCCTGAGAAGAGTGACAGGGCCGAACGCTCTTAGTGAGAGATTGTTTGGCCGACTGCGGCCGCAGTCTGTGCAGAAAGATAGCCTCGGCCCTTGTGCATGTGGTTGCCCCAGTAAGATGTTTGCACGTTTCAAAAGTTTATTTCAGGCGTGAAGCCCATTAACTCGGACGGAAGACAACATCAAAGCATTCCACGATTACAGATGTACAACAAAACAAAAACAGCAATTGTGTTGTAAAATGACATTCACACTTGAACTTCAGCGATTTTAAGAGTCAGTTTAAATGAGGACAGAGGTGGCAGAATGATGGAGCTGCCATTGAATGCTTTTGATACTAATTGCGTGCGAAACCCGGGGGACTATTAATAGGCAAGCAGCTGCACGTCACCGATTTTAGGACTGTCCAATGGTAATAACAACAGTTGAGACAAATAGAGAGCAGATATATGAACAAACAGCCTTGTACATGGAAATAGCCCTGCCGTGAAACATTCAGATCACTGCCCCCCCTACCCCCACCACCTCCACACCACCCACCCTGAAGAACATGCCAATCAAACGGCGGTGGACCTCCTCTCGGCCTCGTGCCCTCCTTTAGCTGGCACTCAATCCTTAGTCTCGACCCACCGGCGATCTTCCCTTGCAGCGACGAGTTCCTGTCCCAAGCCTGGCACGTCATCTCCTTATCGGTCAATATTCAAGAGCCCGCGATGGTCCACGACCCCTAGACGAAAAGAAACTGGAAATTGAAAACCTTCTTATTTATTTCGATTATTTTGCTGCTATGATTTTTTACGGGCTAAGCCACTCTGTTGAGCTCTCATTTGTGGCCACGTCGCTTCTGAAAAATAAGTTAATAGCTCAGTGGGCTTTACCTGGTCAATTAAAATAGTTTATTTTTATTCGTATTTTAAGTGATTTGTTTACCTTTCCAATACTTTGCACTCCTATCGTGTTTTTGTATTGTTTGCTGTAACGTCCTAACCGGCCCCTACTAAACATATGTGAAAAAGAGCTTAATAGCTCATCAGATTCCTCCACTATTCATTGGATTTTTAGTTTTAAGATGTTTTCAGTCGATTAATGATGACGAGTATTTGTTATACAAGCGGGGAGGATAACCGGAGCACTCGGAGAAAACCCACGCGGTGCGAGGGGGCAACGCTCTATCCCCGCACGAATGGAAACAGATGGCGATTAGTCGACAAGTCGACGTGAACACCATTGTCGCAACAGAGGCCATTCGTTTCTCAGCTACAAAGGTTACACGCGTCGAGCTTGCCGCTCGCTATTAATGCGGCGAATGCCGATAATGTTCGACCATACTTCGCCGCGTTTTGTCACGCTGAGCTGTGCGAGTAACCTGGCCCCAGGTGTGTGTGGCGACGTGATCAGGAGAGAACAGGTGTCGTGCCGGCATTAATAGGCGTTCGCAAATACCCGCTTTGGTCACGATGGGCGACCTGTGCGTGCGTGCGCGCGTGTGTGTGTGTGTGTCTGCGCGTGGGAATGCGCGCGTGTGTACACACGTTTGGCTTAAGTGCTTGCGTCCAAGCGTGCGTGTGTGCAGGCGTGCGGCGAGACAAAGCCCATCCCTGGGCAAACACGTGCAGCCAGGGACGACTCAGGGGGAGTCGGATGGAAGGGAGGGAGGTATGGAGGGATGGAGCGAACGCACAGAGACAACCAAAGACGCACAGACACACGCGCGGACGCGAATGCGGACAGGCGGACAGGGAATCGCAGACACATGCACAGAGACGCACGGAACTACGCGAACACAGATAAAGACCCCCTCTCCCCCCGTATAGGCCAACCAGATTGTTGGGGCAAGTGCTGTTAGCGAGCAGCACCTGTGAAGGCCGGCAGGCACACGACAGGGTGGGTGGGCCAGCAGACCGTGCCTCCTTTGTCTCCCCACTTGCTGATGTTTGCACACCGCACCAGGTACTCATTTGAGGCTAATTGGTTTATTTTCGGTCGTTAGGTCGCGTAAAAATGCGCGTCTTAAACCCTCCTCCAGCCGACACGGCCCATTAATCAAAGTGACGCGTGAAACAAACGTGGCCCAATGTATTAGTGCTGCAGCACCAGCGGTGGCGTTGTTGGAGAGGAATCTCGCAACATTAATGGCGTTTCGATGGAGGTTACATTCGGGCATCCTCAAGTTGTTAACGAGGAGCTCAGATCTCGAGTGGAAGCGGTACCTGATCCGGGTCCTTGAAGTAGAAATGGGGCTCCGTGTTGGCGAGATGTTAACTACCTCGATTTGAAGCTTTCGTGACTGCAAGGATTCATACTCTTAGTTTTTTTCGGTAAAGTCACGTAGGTAAAAAAATAAAATAAAAAATTACTAAAAGTAATAGTAGAAATAGTATTATTACTTTTAGTAATTTTTTTATTTTATTTTTTTACCTACGTGACGTTACCGAAAAAACCTAAGAGTATGTTAACTACCTCGGCTGATATGCAGGAGGTCGTGGGTTCGATCCTGACCCTGACGCCTGCTGTAGATTTGGAGGTTGCATGTCTCTCTCTCTCTCCCTGTGGTCGCCTGGATTTTTCTCCGGATCCTCCGGTTTTCTCCCCCTCCACATTTAGAATCAACATCACACTCTTTTAAAGTATTTAGCTGCTATAAATATCCACGTGACAAGCCACCTCGGTGAGCTATGATCTGTGACCAGGTCGCTTCTGAAAAAACAGCTATATAGCTCAGTGGGCCTTCGCCGGTAAAATAAAAAAAAGTTTGGTATTATACTGTAGATTGTTGTGGATTTGCTCTTCAACACACCGGTGTGCTGTACTAGTAACGAATTTGAATGTTCTGTTTACGTGACAAACCTTAATAATTGTCTTTGTCGGGTGGTATCGGGTTTAACAACTCATTTGTATTTACGCGATCTAACCCAAACAAACCCCGATATTATGGTGTTATACATGTCACGCCGAAACGTCGTACCTATTTAAATATTCACAGATCACTCTCCAAACAACAACAACATCGGCAGGGCTGCTGAAGCAGTACTCGATGTGGCCACGTTTGATTCAGGTGACACTTTCATTAACTGGCCGTGTCGGGTGGAGGAGGGTTAACGACACTCATTATTACACGCCCTATCCCCAAATAATCCGATTATGAAGCGCAGTTGTGGCCGTGAATGCCTGCGTATGAAAATAAAATTAACAAAAAAATCTAGTCAAGAGCATTGCGGCTATGAAATGTAAATATAATCGGAGACGTTTTGGGTAATGAGCCTTTTTTTCATTGCACGTAAATGAACGTGCTATGAAGAAGGACTATTGCCCGAAACGTCGCCTATTGCACATATGTTCCTATTAAGGCCACGGTGTTGTTGACGAGTGTGACTGTTGTTGTTGTAATTCGATTTAAATCTTTCATGACTGCAGGGATTCATATTCTTGGTTCTTTCGGTAAAGTCACGTAAAAGGGAAATAATGAAATAAAAAACAATCAAATTCTCACGACGTTTCGATTGTAACACAAGCAATCATCATCAGGTGTGAAAACCACTTTTTTATTTTCTTGCTGTGGTTTTCATACCTGATGATCATTGCTAGTGTTGCAATCGAAACGTCGTGATAATTTTATTGTTCTATTTTTATTATATTTGTATTTCCCTACTACGTGACTTTACCGAAAGAACCAAGAATATGTTGTTGTTGTTTTTAATTGTACGTGTGCACCATTGCCAACGCAGCAGCAGCATCGACAAAGGCTCCGCCAACCTACGTTCGATTCCAAGCCGCGGACAATATCAGCGGCGAGCGATATCTCAACCGATCCTCACCACCAACCCCCACCCTTTCACCAACTTTACCGGCACGGGGAAGTATGGTCAATACATCCTCACGACTAATACGGTGTGGATAGGCCTTCATCCAGCAGTGGATTCGTAAAAGGATGTGAGGTATTATTATTATTGTATGTACGTTTAAAATGCACGACAAGTATAAATTAGACATTAAGTCCAAGTCAAAACATTCTCAAATGAGCATTCGGTATTGCTCCACCTTCCCATGGCGGGGACTAGTCTATCCATAGTTCAAATACCAAACGTAGAGTGGTGTACGTGTGGATGCGTATCGTCTGCCCCTCGACCGCCTGACACCCACCCAGGCTAAAATCACGCCGACCTTTCCGACCAAACGATCCCTACGACGCCAACCCTTGCCTGGTATTGAACATCGTTACAGAGGTAAAGTGGTGGCACCAACGGGGGGTTGGGGGACGGGGGGAAGGGGGAGGGAGGTCTGCGCACAGACGTCAACAAACTGAAGGCTGATTGAAGGTCCGACGGCCGTGGCGCGCTCTCCCCGGCGGCACCTCCGATCAGCACGGTTGGCTGCGTACGGTGCGAAAGAAGTTCAACGCGCATGCGGCGGCGGTGGGCGAAGGTAAATCTGAAATGAGAAATTCTCACGGGCGACGCGGGATATCATCTGACGTCACTGGGTGGCGACGATGACGATGATGGTGATCACGAGACGATCCGCACCGCAGCCGTGCAGGGGAACTCCGCACGCGCGCGCGACGGCCGACGAACGTTCAATTTCGCAACCACATACGCTGATCAGAAGTTTCAGAATCACAACTTTGTTGATTTCGCTTGTGAAGCCCATTGAGCTATGAAGGTTCTTTTTCAAAGTCGACTCGGCCGGAAGATCACACTAAAGCATTCTACAATTTTGATTTGAAGCTTTCGTGACTGCAGGAATCCATACTGTTTGGTCATTTCGGTAACGTCACGTAGGTAGAAAAATTAAACTCAGTTCCACTGCTGGATTTTTTTTCGGCCTGAGGACGACCGCTTGTGATGCGATCGAAAGGTCGTGATATGTATTTTTTGTTCCATTCTACAATTACAGATTAAATTATAATAACAATAGCAATGATGTCCCAGAGTTACATTCCGATTTAATCTTCAGTGATGTTAATAAAAGAGTCAGTTTAAATTAGGACAGAGATCGCAGACTGGAGATGGCCAAGAGACGAAACTAGCTATTTGGCTGCTGCTATACATTTCCACGTCGTTGAGCTATCATTTGTGGCCAGGTCTCTTTCGAAAAAGAGCCGCATAGCCTATTGGGCCTTACTTGGTAAAATAAAACAAAGTTTAAAAGAGTTTAAATATTTATGTCTCCCCATCAGTCAGTCAAGTGGTTCTAAAACCATGGGGCAGCTACATTCAATGCCTGACGATGCTCTTGACTGGCTGCCTAAACTTGGTCTATGCCCGGACTGCGAAACGTTGCCCTTTACACACGACAGCAGAAGTCTCGCCGCTCGTATCGACACAAACACTCTCACCGGTGGCGTTTCAAGTAAACAATTTATTGGGGGGGGGGGGGGGCCTTCAACACTTTTCGGCTGTCGCAATAACTCGCACAAGCAAACGGGGACCCCCACCACCTTCACGCGAAAAACCACCACCTCCCACAACTTCAACAACAACATCAACAGCAGCAGCAGCAACACCACCAACAAAAACAAACACAAGGTTGAGCGCAATTGTTCCCCCCCTATGAGCACCAAACTCGCCCCCCCCCCTCCATGCATTGTGCTCTGGGGTCAGGCGCCACACAAAAGGGGGCCGCGTGACCCCGCGTGTTTGCCGGATTTCTAGGGTGGTTTGATCCGCCAAGTGGCCTCGCTTTGCCCGCTTTGTCTCTCCATGCCACCCCCTCCCACTGCTCCACCGCACCCCCCGCCTCCACCCGCCTCCACCACAACGCGTCCCCCGACATCAATGTCCCTCCGCCGTGCACCCCACCCACACCCACCCACCCCCACACCCACCCACCCCCACCCACCCACACCCACCCACTCCACCCACCACCACCCACCCACACACACCCACACCCACCCCCCCACCACCACCCACCCCCACCCACCACCACCCACACCCACCCCCCCACCACCACCCACCCCCACCCACCACCACCCACACCCACCACCCACCCACCCCCACCCACACCCACCCACCCACACCCACCCACCACCACCCACCCACACCACCACCCACACCCACCCACCACCACCCACCCACCCCCACCCACACCCACCCACCCCCACCCACACCCACCCACACCCACCCACCCCCACCCCCACCCACACCCACCACCACCCACCCACACCCACCCACACCCACCCACCCACCCCCACCCACACCCACCCACCCACCCCCGCGACAAACGAACGCACGCCCCAAACCTGACGTCTCCTTTTCTCATTTCATCGCCGCCTCTGTGAGCCCCCCCCTCCTCCTCCCTTCCACTCGCCCCCCCCCCTCCTCCCTTCCACTCGCCCCCCCCCCTCCTCCCTTCCACTCGCCCCCCCCCCTCCTCCCTTCCACTCGCCCCCCCCCTCCTCCCTTCCACTCGCCCCCCCCCCTCCTCCCTTCCACTCGCCCCCCCCCCTCCTCCCTTCCACTCGCCCCCCCCCCCTCCTCCCCCCTTCCACTCGCCCCCCCCCCTCCTCCCTTCCACTCGCCCCCCCCTCCTCCTCCCTTCCACTCGCCCCCCCCCTCCTCCCTTCCACTCGCCCCCCCCTCCTCCCTTCCACTCGCCCCCCCCCTCCTCCCTTCCACTCGCCACCTGCGCGAGGCATTCATCACCGCGGGCCTCTCTGACTCCGGTAGAGAATCACCAAGTGGGGGGGGGGCGAGGGAGCCCCCCACGTGGGGCCGCGTCACCCGTCATCCCGCACCTGCGATTTGCGCGGTTTGCTACCTACCTGGGCTGTCCCAGAGGGCAGCAGTCCGTAGGGCAAATGGCCGTCTGGGCGGTCCATTCCGAGGGTCGGTGGGCCGCTCTTTGTGAGGAAATTGAAGATTGGACTTAGTTAAAAAAATATAGCATTTTGTATTAAAAGATTGCATTACCTCGAATGTGTACGCTTCGTCGCTATTTACGCTGTCAGTTGGCATCGAGTACCCATATTCGGCAGGCAAAATCACGCGAATTCGCAGTCACATCGCAAATCTAGCTCCGAGCACTGCGCAGTCTGTCTGTCTAGTACACAGTCTGTCTGTCTAGTACACAGTCTGTGTAGCTCTTGCTGCTGCCTCCAGAGTGCTGGATTACAGGCGGCGGCGTCGCCACCACCACCACCGCCCGGCTCACGCGGCGTTAACACCTCAGCGGTGCAGTGATACATTACGCGAAACATTCGAGTAACGCGCGCGTCGTACCCTCCGTTATTTGTTGCGTCGTAGTCGGAGTGACATCGCACCACGCCAAAAACTTGATCGTCGTTAGATTATTTTTGGGGGAAATTTCTTTCGCTTCAGGCGTTTTTTTCGCTTAACGAGGCACTTCTCAGGAACCCATCTACCGCGTTCAACGAGGAGTTGCCCTAGCTGCCCAGCGTCTTCTCATCCATCCTCACTGTCGCCTCCACACCTGCAGCCCACCGAACCGCACCCTGGCCCAGCTGGGCCCCGCCCTCCCCCACTTTGCGCTCGTTACCCCGGGGGTCGTTACGGTTGGAAAGAATATTTTTTTTCTCACAATCGTTGTGGTTTTTTTCTCTCTCTCTCTCTTTTCTTTTCCACACTGCCTGTGCACGCGCGCGTGTGTGCTCACACTAACACGCGTAATTATCCACGCGATTGCGCAATTTGCAATCAACCGATCAAGCGCGAACTAATAAATAAATAAAAGTACAGGTGTGCCTCCGTGCGTCTGCGTCTTCGTGTGTGTGTCTCCGTGTGTGAGTTTGTGCTTGTGTGTGTGTGTGTATCTCCGTTCGTGTGTCTTCGTGTGTGATTCTGTGCTTGTGTGTGTGTGTCTCCGTGCGTGTGTCTCTGTGTGTGATTCTGTACTTGTGTGTGTGTGTGTGTCTCCGTGCGTGTGTCTCTGTGTGTGATTCTGTACTTGTGTGTGTGTATGTGTGTTTTTTTTGCGTGTGGGCTGAAGTAGAGATGGAGCTGATGCGGTACGGGAGGATGTTGAGCTGAGTGGACTTTCCGACGAACGGTATCAGCGGTGTCAAGATCGGCCTCTGTGGAGGAGGCTCGTGAAGGACGCTGCTACTGGGCAGTTGGAGGCAGTCGCCCTCCAGCAACAACGGAGGGCAGTGGAGCGACGCTCACAACAACGGGTAGCTAAAGTACAGCAAGTTGGCACAGTAAGGGTATAACTGGTGCATGTAACAGGCAATCCATGGCACCTGGGTCTGTCCAGAGACTTTGTCAGAGAGCCGTCGACACTTCACGTGGCCTCAAAGTGCACCTGGCCTGGCACCGGCGCCGTGGTGACGCCGCCGTCACTTAGTAGCGAATGGCGGGGGGTGGTGGTATTGGTGTGTGTGTCTCTGTGCGTGCGTCTCCCTGCTTGTGTGTTTCAAAGGGGAGCTGGAGCGCTGCGCTTCGAACCCGGCGGCTCGAGTTCGATTCTGGCTCACAGCCAACACCAGCGACGATTATCTAAACCGGTCATGGGCCTCCCCTAGGTCGACTCAGCCTCAAATGAGTAGCTGATGCGATGTGTAAACATTGCTACTAGGGAGACAAATGCTGGCTAACAGCACTTGCCCCAACAGTATGTCAAGGCTATACTGGGGATCTTTGTCTTGTGCGTGCCTACGTTAAACGTAATTTATCCCGCGGCTAAATATGCCCTTGCAGTAGGCTTGGGCGATGCCTGTGATGTCCTTAACGATGGTGAGAAGCTGTAAATGAGGAAGGATAGAAAATGACATTGTAAACATTGCTTCGAGTGCTTTGGCTTTTGTTGTTTATGGAATGTGATTTAGCCACCACTGGAAGGGAAGGAGGTTACTTTTGAAACTGCCACTGAATTTGTACGAGTCGTGGAAGGTGCCCTGATCTGTTCCTCTGAGCTGTGACTCACCTCGAGAATCCAAAAGTTGCATGAGCCCAGGGGTCGGCAACCTGCGGCTCTTCACGCACTGCTTCGTGTGTGTGTGATCACGTGTGTGTGTGTGTATTCACGTGTGTGTGTATTCACGTGTGTGTGTAATCACGTGTGTGTGTTCGTGTGTGTGTTCGTGTGTGTGTGTAATCACGTGTGTGTGCGTGTTCGTGTGTGTGTTATCACGTGTGTGTGTGTGTGTGTTCGTGTGTGTGTGTATGTAATCACGTGTGTGTGTATACTCACGTGTGTGTGATCACGTGTGTGTGTGTAATCACGTGTGTGTGCGTACTCACGTGTGTGTTCACACGTGTGTGTTCACACGTGTGTGTTCACGTGTGTGTGTAATCACGTGTGTGTGTATTCACGTGTGTATATTTGTATTCACATTGCATTGCGGCTCTTGAAACATTGAGTTTAGTACCGAATTCGAAAAAAAACCTCTTCTTATTATTTTGGATTCTGACCCCTGCCTTAGCCTGACTCTCTAAACCTCAGGAATTAATACTGAACCCTAACAATCCTGAAGGCGTCCTACTTTGAATGCCTGTGTGCCTTCATTATTATGAAGAGCCACGATCAATCCACTGCTGGAAGAAGGCCTCTCCGAGACATTGCCATCTCACGGTTCTGCGATGTTACGATACACCCGGCACCACGGGCTGATTTCACCGCTTCAACTCTCCGGTGGAAGTCCTCTCATTCGCCTTCTCTTCCTTGGCTGCTGCCACTCCGTCACGATTCTTGCTTCTGCTGTATTGTATCCTGTGGCGAGGAGTGGTGGCGCAGTGGTTAAGCACACTGCTCTGGGAACCCGTGACTTGAGTTTGATCCGTGGCCAGGGCTAATATGAGTGGCGAGTGGTATCTGAACCTGTCCTGGGTTCTCCGTTCACCAACACACACCATGTAAGCCACCCCCCCCCCCCCCACATGCCAGCCTTAATAGGTGCTCGCAAACAATGAAATAGTCCATAAGGCGAAATGGGGGCGGGGGAGCTGTATCCTGGTAAGAAAGACAAATATCCCCTGTGCAGCATGCAGCATACTGTTTGGCCAAGTGCTGTTCGCGAGCACCTATTAAGGCTGGAGCGGGAACGGCGCACAAGAAAGCGGGCGGCGGGGACAAAGCCACGCCCAGCCACCTTTGTCTCCCCCCAGTCGTGCACATGTGCACCCCGCAGGAGGTAGTGCACTCATTTAGGGCTGAGTCAACCTAGTGGGGGGCAGGCTCGGTTCGGATATCACTCGACGCTGAAGTTTGCGCAATGGGTGTGCAGCAGCAGCAACAACAACAGCAGCCGCCATTCGCCACTGAGTGGCGGTGACGTCCCCCGCTGCGCGTGTGCCAGGCTAGGTGCACTTTGATGGCACGTGAAGTGTTGAAGGCCCGCTGCTGGCAGGAGGTCACGGGACAGACCCGGTTGCCATGGGTTCGCGGCCACCTGTAACTCCCTACTGCGCAACAATTGCTGAGTTTTATCCGACCTGCTGTGAGCGTCGCTCCCTCCACCCTCCGTTGTTTGCTGGAGGGGCGACTGCCTCCCGCTACCCAGGAACGTCCTTCACGAGCCTCCTCCTCCTCCTCCCCTCCCTCCACAGAGGCCGATCTTGACAGCGCGAGGTGCCGGCCATCGGCAAATCCGTGTCCGTGCATGCGACTATGGGCAGGGGGGCATGTGGGTACTGTACATGCAACGTCAAAGCCCCTTCCCTGTCCTGCTCTGCCCTGTTCGGCGTTGAGAATGTCCCCGTCGCCCACGCGGGATTAACATGTTTCGCATTTTTGGCGGTCGCAACGCGCGGCTGGTGAGTTAGCGAGCTTTTGAAGCTGGAGCGCACAAAGGCAAATGTGCCCTCCCCCCCCATAGCATTTGTACGTACGCACGTTTAACTTCTTTCGCACCGTACGTAGCCAACCGTGCTAATCGGAGGCGCGACTTCAGCGGACTACCGGGGCAAGTGCCGTTCGCGAGCAGCGCCCCACGAAGGCCGGCACGGCGCACGAGGGGGGTGTCCCCCCACTGCTTGTGTTTATACACCACGGCAGGTACTCATTTAAGGATAACTATTAAGACTGTCGCAGCGCATGAGATTGGGGGGGGGGGGGGGCTGTGACCAGTGGTCACCCAGCCACCTTTGTTTCTCCGATGCTGATGACAACAAGCATTCAAAGTCAACCTTGGAGTGGCCCAGACCAGGTAACATGTTTCTAATTGCTTGAATGATGTGATCTGATGTTCACCCGGGCTAGGAATTGAACAATTTGTTAGCTCCCATCATAGGCCAGCACCATGCCCAGCCGCCGTTGTCTCCTTTGTGCTGAAGTTTATAAACCATAACAGCTACTTGCTAACGGCTGAGTCAACCTAGGGAAGGGCCAGGACCGGTTCAAATATTCGTCATTGGTTGTGGGCGGTGCTGGCCACCCACAACGTCGTGTAGCGTTCCGCCCTTCATAGGTGCTCCCTGGCAGCACTTGCTCCAAACAGTGTGTATATATAGGGCTACATGGGTGATCTTTGTCTTTGTGTGTGGATTAGTGGGGCGTGTTGCTGGGGCAGGTGGCATTGCGGCTAGAGCATCTCGACTCACACGTAGGAGGTCACAAGGTCAAATGCCGCTCAGGGTTCAACTCAGCTGATCGTCTGACCACGCAGGTGTTTTCACTGCGGAGGAGTGACGTGAGGGCCTACGAGCAATGCCACGTGTCCCCGTGTGACTCACACAGTCCGGGAAATTGGCTTCTGAGTTCGGGTGGCAGCAGGAATTGATTTGCACCGAGATTTGGTACCGGTGTCGCTGGGTTATTGCAGTCGACGGCGCAGCTTTGTATTGTTTGTTGTTGTAACGTTCTGAATTGCACCTACTGGACATCTGTGTGGGGGGGGGGCGCGTTTTAGCTCATCGGATATCTCCGGTATATATAAATATTTTGATTCTGATCATTCTAGACCTAGCGCAGAATGCACACAATCCCGTTATACTTCTGTAGCTAAGCGGGGTTGAGCCTGGATAGTGCTTGGATAGGTAACCACTTTGAACAAAAGTGAGATGCAGCAGGCGTTGTGGGCAGTGCAGTACAAAACAAATCATTGCCCTTTTGCACTCCCCCTACGCCTTCACCGACACACATTGACCAGCGCGGTGAAGTAACGATGTACACATGTCATATTACAAAAAAATATAAAAGTTTTGCTGGCTGGCCGACTGGCTGGGCGTTACGTCCGGAGGGAGGGACAGACGGACGGTCACGTCCAAAGGACATGCGCGTTGCTAGTTTCTGATTAAAAACTAAACAATTCGCTCAATATATCGTACAACAATTTACATAATCAGCAAATTCTCATCGTATATATGTACATTGAGGGAGGTTGAGGAGGGTAGTTATTTGACCATACTTCACCACGCTGGTCAGTGCGGATTAGTGAAGGAGTGGAGCATAGACGTGGGGACATAGTAGAATACAACATTGGATGTTTACAGCACTACCATCTGGTGGCCACCAAGAAGCCCAGCGAGAGGCCGTGACATCTGGAGGTGCACGCCTCTAATGCAGCACTGTGGAGAGAGTCAGGGAGGGTTGGTAGACCACAAAGTCGTGACCCTCCCTTGCCTACCCGCGGACACTGATGTCGCCATCTCCTGGAGATGAGAGAGCGGTAGTGTAGTGGTTAGCGCCGCGGTGTATATAGGAGGTCGTGGGTTCGATCCAGATCCTGACGCCTGCTGTATATTTGGAATTAGCATGTTCTTTCTCTCTCTCTCCCCCCGTGGTCGCGTGGATTTTTCTCCGGGTCCTCCAATTTTCCCTCCACGTTTATAATCAACGTGCTTTTGACTGCTATACATTTCCACGTGATAAGCCACTTCGTAGAGCAATAATTGGTGACCAAGTCGCTTCTTAATAAGAGCTACTATATAGCTCAATGTGCCTTACTGATACATCTATTTTTTAAATAGTCCATAGTTTAAATAATTTCCCTTGTTTGCCTGAGTAGGTAAGGCAGCACAGCAAGTCGATTAATCGCCATGTGTATGGAGGTGGATCGAGTGGCATTGATTTCCCCCGGCCACTCCGGTTTCCTCCCACATGTAGGTTCACGAATAAACGCTCATTAACGGAGTTGGACAAACATCCCAATATAGGACCACGGAGATTAGGAAAATCGACGCCATCGGTTCCGGCTGCATTTGTCTTGCGGTGAAATAAAAAAACGGCGTTCTGTGATGCATTGTTCATGAACGGCGCACTCCTTCAATGGATGAGGAAATGCAAAACTACACGAATCTCTCTCCTGAATTGCTTCTTGTGTTTTTAGTTTGTTGTCCTTCCCCAGCACCTCCGATTATCACGGTTGGCTACGTACGGTGCGAACGAAGTTCAATATAGTACAACATACATACATGAAGCCCTCTTGTCGTGGCCAACAGCAGCAGACCTCGGACATTTGGGCATTTATCTCCTGAACATATTGCTGACATTATCACACGCTTCAATGATAGAAGGCTGCATGAAATCATATCATTGCTCTTTGGTTCTTTCGGTAAAGTCACGTAAGTATAAAATAAAATACAAAAACTTTTTTATAAAAAAAAATGTAACAATAAAAAAAATATATATATATTTTTTTAAATGTATTGTTACAAATTTTTGTAAAAAAGTTTTTATTTTATTTTATACCTACGTGACTTTACCGAAAGAATCAAAGAGTATGGAACATTGCAGTCACGAAAACTTAAGATCTAAACCAAATCATTGCTATTCATTTTCATCATCATTATCACCTGTGTTTAACACGTGATTGTCGCCCATACCAACACTGCCCACAGGCTCAACCCGTGCTTACTAGTTGCGCGACATGGGTACAGATAGGGGCGCATTCCGGGTGATGCGGCCGCAGGTCACGAAAGGCGAACGCAGAAAATAAATGCAAAGTTAGACTAAACATTCAGAACGGATGAGAACACAAAAACTGGCCGTGGCGAGGCGAGACAAGCTCACTCGTATAAGTGTTTCTAAAAAAGCCGTTTACACAATGCACAAGCACCCCCGTGACTGCTCAAAAGCTAAAGATAACAGATTATGCAAGATAAGCCCCTGCCAAAGCCACACTCCGACCACAAACCCCGTAATATTGCCAAGTCGACATCTCAACTCGCACGCGCACGCTACATTGTTTGCGTCTCTGCCACGCACCGCGGCAAAGCACAGATCTGCGGAGAAATCCATTAACGCTAAAACCTTTGGGGTGTTTTCTTTTTTTCGCTGTAAAGTAGCAACTATTTTACCCGTGGCACACCACCACCACAGGTAGGTGGTGGGGGTGGAGAGGCAAGGACGGAATGCGTGGCCACCAACTGACGGGATGGGAAGCGGTGAGAGAGAAGGAGAAGAGAATGGGAAATATCAGAGCAAGGATAGAAAAAGGAACGGATCAACGGGAAGCGAAGGGGGTCGAGGGGGGCTCGGGAAAGTTTAGGATCCGCTCGTCGTCGGAGGAGGAGGCTACGCTACAACAAGAGCCTCGACTCTGCTGCGCTGCGCGGAGCGGCGTCTGTTCTCACGGCCGGGCCTCGCCGATGCGTCCACGCGTTCTACGGCGCGGTGGCTGTAACCTGAACACACACACATCGGGAGCCACCTGAGCGAGTCGAAGCCCATTACAGCGGAATCGCACTTAAGCCGCGAGATGAGACGCTCAGCGACGAATTGAGAAACTGTCAAAACAGATAATCGCAGAGAGAACAACTTGGCCATGCGTCTGTTGGAACGCGACGACTGGAAGAAGAAGATGAAAAAAAAACACTTCGGGGCCAAGTTGAACTCGTAGGCTTTGGCGACCAATATTGTGATTCGTCGTTGATGTTTGGGTGGTGATCGCGTGAATAAAAATGCGCGTCGTTAACCCCCTCCACCCGAGACCGCTAATAGATGAAAGTTGTCACGTGATGAACAAACGCATCATCGTATTAATCCTTCAGTTATTTAAGCTGGACTGGAATCAACCAGCAATAGAATATAAAACTAAACTATAAACTAAACTATTTGTATTTTACCAGGCAAGGCCCACACTGAGATATAGAGAAAAAAAATCCGAAGCGACCTGGCTACAACAAATGATAGCTCAACGTAGTGGCTTATCACGTGGACATTCATCGCAAATAAATACTCCAAGCGCATGCTTCTACATACAGACGAAAAACACGGAAAAAAATCCACGTGACCACGGGGAGAACATGCAAACTCCAAAATCGTCAGGGTTGGAATCGACCCCACGACCTCTTGTATCCGAGGCGAGGTAGTTAACATCGCGCTACCGTGGCGCCCTGTAGAGCAATGCTCATGATAATGATAATGACGATGATGATGATGACAATGATGATGATAATGATAATGACGATGACAATGATGATGACGATGATGATGATCGATGGCAAATGGAGAGCCCCTTTGTACCGCCCCGCGTGTTCGCGGTGGTGCTGAGTCTCTCTCCTGCGTGTGCGTGTGGCGCACCTTGTGCCGAACAACACGTGGTGCCACACGACCACACAATCCGGGAGTCTCTCTCCCCCCTTGCCCCTCCCCCTTCTTAACTATATAACGTCTTGCCACGGCAGCTCTCTCTCCCACTTCAGCAAAACAAACTATTGCTGTGGTTTTCCCACCTGATGATGATTTCTTGTGTTGCAATCGAAACGTCGTGATTTGTTTTATTTTAATGTATTTTTAACTACGTGACTTTACCGAAAGAACCAAAGAGTGTAGAGTCTATTTTCGTCGAAGCCCCCTGCCACACGTATCACGGGTTGACTTTCTCAATCGATATATTTTCTGGAACGTCGACATCCACACCTCCTGTCGCTCCTCTGCAAAAGCCTCGCCGCTTCTCCATTGTCAATTCCCTTCCTCTTCCCTCCCATCGCTCCTCCACCTCTTCCCGTTTCTCCCCTACCCTGGCTCATCGTGACCCCCATGTGCCCTCTGTTACGGTCACACTCGTTCATTGACACTTGCACTGCCATCTAAATAACTTTATTTTGTTACCGCTTGTAAACTATGTTATAGAGCGCCTTCAGCTAAGGTGTTGTTTATAAGTATAAAATCACACGTCACGTGAATTGACATTACAAACACGTGTGCGTCCTTGTTAAAGACAGCTAATGTTTAAGGCCATTAAGGAAGTTAAGAGTAAGTAACTGCCCACGTTTATCTAAATAGACAAGCCACGGTGGCTAGGAGATGTTAACTACCTCGCCTGGTATACAGGAGGTCGTGGGTTTGATCCCGACCCTGACACCTGCTTTATATTTTGAGTTTGCATGTCTCTCTCTCCGTGGTCGCGTAGATTTTCTCCGGGTTTAGAGTAATATGGCTGCTATAATTTTCCACTTTGTTGAGCTATCATTTGTGACCAAGTCGCTTCTAAAAAAGAGCTCTATAGCTTCATTCGCGGTACGTGTTATACTGGAGTTATGCGTCTTGCGCGTTATGGAGGAGCTATTTTTCCTCGACACGTAATTCGTGGTTACCCAAAGCACCGCGCACACACGTGGTTACCGTGGTTACCGTGGTTACAGCGCACAGCAGAGCGTCATCAAGGAGACGTCACAAGGCGTGGGACGGACGCGTCGCGACCACGTGACACGGCACTCATTCCTGCGAAGAAGAGCTTCATAATTCATCGGATTTCTCCAGGCTAAATACATATTCTGATTCTGAGCGTTCGGCACTTCAGCTGCCGAGGAGAGAAAATCGGCGAGCAAGTGAGAAGCTGTCAGTGTTGGTGGTGGTTGGTGGTGGTTGGTGGTGGTTGGTAGTGGTTGGTCGTGGCAGTTGGTGGTGGTGGTTGGTGGTGGTTGGTAGTGGTTGGTGGTGATTGGTGGTGGTTGGTAGTGGTTGGTGGTGGTTGGTGGTGGTGATTGGTGGTGGTTGGTAGTGGTTGGTGGTGATTGGTGGTGGTTGGTAGTGGTTGGTCGTGGCAGTTGGTGGTGGTGGTGGAGGAGGAGCGATGCGGTGCGGGAAATAAACTGCTCACTCAACTGCAGCGGCACTGAACAATCACATCATTTGGCCACTTAATTGTCGCCATATGTGGTCCAGCACCAGAATACGTTAAGTGATATTGACAATGAATACTAATGTCATGCAGTATAAGTGAATCTGCTCATGCTGCGTGAAGTAAAGTAATTTCCAAGCGATTTGCGTCATCAAACAAATTGCCCGATTCCTGATTAGAAGGGAAAAAAAACAGTGAAAACGATATTTTAATGAGATTTATCTCCACGCATCGATGTGTACCATCGTGGCGCATGCATCCAACTCCGGGTCGGTGCATCAATGAGAGACGTTCGTACGTGAGACCACCACGAGCGATTTGCCCGCGAGGTTGGCTTGCACCAGGCAGTACAGCAGGTAGGTTACTAACCTATCCCATACAGATCTCTGAGCACCAATCGCATGCGTGGGCAGATTCCGAGTGGGGCTTTTCTTGTGTGAGTGTGTGAAACGCGATAAGAAATTCGCCAAACACCACAAGCGGGCGGGATCCTCCTGAAAATGAGCCTTAAGAATCGGCCGAGGCTCCCCCGTGTCAATAAAGGACCCTTTGCCCTTCTCTGTGGCGTAGCTCTCTCTCTCACGTGGCTCTCACGCAGGTAATGCCTCGTCTCTCTGTCTGCCCGTCTCTCTGTGCGTGCGTGTGTGCCTCTCTGTCTGCATGTATGTGCTCAGTGCTCAGCACAGCAATAGAAGCAGCAGCAGCAGCACAATGTTGGCTGCCCACAGGATTAGTAGCCAGGAACCTCCTTCTCACGCAGCCAAGAGTCTGCGTCTCCCCGGGCCGGTAAGCCACACGCCAAACACATTCCCTGAGCTGTAACCATGAGCACGCTCACGCACGCAAGACAAAGAGCCCCGCGTGTAGAGACTTAACAGACTGTTGGGGCAAGTGCTGTTAGGGAGCACCTTTGAAGGTCGGCGCGAGGGGGTGGGGTGGCCAGAACCACACCCGACCGCCTTTGTCTCCCCAGGAGAGATGTTTACACACCGGACCAGGAACTCATTTGGGGCTGAGTTCACCTAGGGGAGGCCCAGGACCGGTTCAGATAATCGTCACTGGTGTTCGCCGTGAGCGGGAATCTAACTCGGTTGGCCGGGTTCGTAGTGCAGCGCGCTAACCGCTACACTACCGCTTCCCATACACGCAGACACACACTTAGATTAAAATACAAAGATCCCCCGTATAGCCTTAACAGACTGTTGGGGCAAGTGATGTTAGCGAGCACCTATGATGGTCAGAACGGCACACGAGGGCGTGGTTTGCCAGCACCACGCCCGACCGCCTTTGTCTGCCCAGTGGTGATGTTTTTACCCACCGCACCAGGTACTCATTTGAGGCTGAGTCGACCTAGGGGAGGCCCACGACCCGTTCAGATAATCGTCACCGATGTTGACCGTGAATCGAACTCGGTTCGCCGGTTTTCGTAGCGCAGCGCGCTAACCGCCACACTACCGCTCCCCGACACTTACACACACACACTCACAGACACTTACACACACACTGACTGACAGACGCACACACACACCGACAGTAACACTGCAGCAGGGCTAATGCTCTCATTGGCACACAACGACTGCTTTCCCGGCAGGGCCAGGGGCAGGGCGCGCGGAGCACCGCACTAAGCCGACTCGGCTGCTTAAACAGCGACAACTGCTGCCGCTGCCGCCGCTGCTGCTGCTGCTGCTGGTAATGTGGCCGCCTCTTGGATGATGAAGGCGGCGATCGTGCGAGCACCATCTGTTAACAAGCGGCCACTCCCGCATGGGAATAATAACGCGGCTGCACACACACACACAACGCGCACACACACACAATGCGCACGCACACACAATGCGCACACACAACGCACACACACACAATGCGCACACACACACACAACGCACACACACACCTTGCACACACACACACCTTGCACACACCTCGCACACACACACAACGCACACACACACCTCGCACACACACAACGCGCACACACACCTTGCACACACACACACCTTGCACACACCTCGCACACACACACAACGCACACACACACCTTGCACACACACACAACGCGCACACACACCTCGCACACACCTCGCACACACACGCGCGCGCGCGCGCCCTGCACACACGTGCTTTGCACACACACAGACAAAGATCCCCCCGCGCCCTGTATAGGCTTAACAGACTGTTGGGGCAAGTGCTGTTAGTGAGTGGCAAAACCACGGGGTGGTTTGGCCAAACAAACAAAACAACGCGCGCAGCCGCCTTTGTCTCCCCCGGTGGCAATGTGAGCACCTCGCACGAGCTACCCGTGAGAGGTCGAGGCGACCTCGGGACAGGCCCGTGACCGGTTCTGATAATCGTCACAGGTGTTGGTGGTCGTGAGCGGGAATCGAACTTGGGTGGCCGGGTTTGTAGAGCAGCGCGCCCACCCACTGCGTCACAGCTCCCCATTGTGTAAGGTACACACACACGCACACGTACATGTGGCAAATCCTACTAATTACATGACTTGAAAATTACTCCGCAATTTGCAGAATGCCAAATAAATTAACATTTACAGTATCTTTTCACGCGCTTTTGTTTCTTGTTTTTTGTAAAAGGGAGATCTTACAACAACAACAATAACAAACAATTATGCTTTTTTAATTGCCCCAGGAGTGACGACTTGATGCTTCCATCCAAAAGTGGATAGATAATGGATGATGTTGATGATGATGATGATTTACCCGACAGAGCCTCGCTGAATCTCAGGATGCATTCTTACGTCGAAATGTTTGGCCCAAATCAAATGACGATTTCTCGGCTTCTTGTGTGGAACGAACCTGAAAATCCGAAGAAAACTCACGCATATGAGGGGGTGACACTCAAAGCTCCGCATAGCTATTACGGAATCATATATTGTGGGTGCTACCGTGGCAAAATGTTAACTACCTCGCCTGGTATTCAGGAGGTTGTGGGTTCGATCCCGATCCCGATCCCGACCCTGACGCATGTATATTTGGAGTTTGCATGTCTCTCTCCCCGTGGTCGCGTGGATTTTTCTCAAGGTCCTCCGTGTTTTCCCTTCCACATTTATAATCAGCGTGCGTTCAGAGTATTTGGCTGCTATTTCCACATGATGATGAGCCACTTCGTTGACCTATAATTCGTGGTCAGGTCACTTCTGAAAAATAGTTGTATAAATCTTCACTTAAAGCTTTCGTGACTGCAGGAATTCATATTCTTTGGGTTTTTTCGGTAAAGACACCTAGATGGTTGAAAGAAAATAACAAAAAATAACAAAAAACTATTTTCTTTTAACCTATCGACGTGACTTTACCGAAAACCCAAATAATATAATATCTATATAGCTTAGTGGGCCTTACTTGGTAATACAAAAAACCATACAAATAAATCTTCTTGGTTCTTTCGGTAAAGTCACGTAGAAGGAAATAATAAAATAATAAAATTAAACATAATAAAATAATTCTCACGACGTTTCGGCCACAACGCAAGCAGCCGTCTTCAGGTGGAGAACATGTCTGTCGAGGAGACAGAAAGAACCAAGAAGATGAATCTCTGCAGTTACAAAAGCTTTAAATTGAAACATACAACTAAAGTTCAAACATCGTGTAGTAATGCTTGCCAGCTCGTGGCCACCTCCCAGGCCAGGCCACGTGGGCTGCCTGTAACCCGGCACTGTGGTGGCAGCCGCAGCAGCGAGGGTTGATGGATCACCGCACCAACAGAAGTTGTTGTGAGACTCCCTCCTACGACCCGTGAGTGTTGAGGTGGTGCCGTACCCTGCTGGCTCGCCAGGAGAAGGCGACACAGCAAGTGGACTAATCCCCAGCTGGTTGGGATAAGCGCTGTTAGTTTTATTATATTATTGGTTCTTTCGGTAAAGTCACGTAGAAGGAAATAATAAAATAATAAAATATTTTATACAATTCTCACGACGTTTCGATTGCAATACAAGCAATCATCATCAGGTGTGAAAACCACAGCAAGAAATTGTATTTCCCCCACGCTTGGCTACGTACGGTGTGAAAGAAGTTCAACATACATAAATAGAGGACCGCAGAGCTTGGGCGGGAGGGGGGGGGGATGCAGCTCATCACGTGGGTTGCTGCTTTCCTCGCTCGTCTGTGGTTCCTCCTCTGAGTCGTTCTCCCTATTCGACAGCGAGTCAGTTCTGTACCGTGCAGTCGACACTATTATTATTATTCACCCTTTCGTATTCACAGGCGGTCTCCCATCTGAGTGCTCACCAATGCTCAACCCTGCTGAGCTTGTGAAAAGATCCGACAGGATCGGGTTGTGATGCAGGTCGCTCCCGTCGTGGCTGCAAGAGATGGAAATGTAATCTCAGCGGGCCTCTCGCGCAGTTAAATGTGGCGACAGCCAGATTGACTTATACTGGCATTAATCTCTACGATGATGAGCTCTGCACCCAAGGAGCCTGTATTTAATGTATAATTGAACGACCACAAAACCGCACTAATTGAGATTAAAATCGCAAGGGCGTGCGGGAGATACAGGCGAGGTTCAAACTGGAGCTGGTAGATGATGCTTTGAAGTGGACTTCGTTTGTTGTGGTCAATTACCCTTCAGTCGTGGTGGCACCCCCCCCGCCCCCACCCCTAACACCCTAACTTTCGAAGGCGGGAAATCCCCGACAAGCCACGCTCGGTTTGACGCGACAGCGGCACACGTGAGAACAGAGGTGATGTTTTTTTTCTTCGATTTTTTATGTTATCCGATTAGTCGAGATACGTATCGATAATCGGTTGAGCAATGCATCACTCAGATAACTGGAGAGGCCACCAGCGCTGGCAAAAACATCTCACACTTTTCACACGAGCATTCCACCACCACGAGTCTCTGAGCCAGTGATGGAATTCCACATTCCCATGGCCAGGGGCCATGCAGTAAATCGCACAATCACTGTTGACGCCCCAGAAAGTGGCTATTTATGTTATTGAGGGGCGATTGGGTTTGATGTTGCCAAAGCTTGTGTTCGGCAATATTGGCCCGTTGTTGGGCAACACAGCGTTGAAGTGTGTTGAGATCCAGTGTCAAGAGTTCGTACTGCGGTTTGTATTTGTATCATGTCAAATCGTCACGCGTTGATAGTGCTTAACATTGGGCGGAAACCGTAATGAGGTGGGTCATCATGATCTATGTTGGGCAAATTGTCACGTGTTGTCCCGGCAATGCATTGTATTCTACCGGCTAACAATGCATTCAATGCCTTCGCATGGGGGTCCACATGATGTTATTCAGGCCCCATTATTCCGCACGTGCTGGGCCCGTTGACCAACACTGCCCATACGGTGGGCGTGGTTGCACTCAGTCTACCACTACTCAGTCCTGCCACGGCTCAGAGTCGGGCCACAT
The DNA here is from genome assembly GCF_015708825.2 of Lethenteron reissneri. NCBI lineage: Eukaryota > Metazoa > Chordata > Hyperoartia > Petromyzontiformes > Petromyzontidae > Lethenteron > Lethenteron reissneri. The sequence goes on from NC_083817.1 coordinate 10,387,638, forward strand.
CGGCATGCGGTTCCACACCCGCACCCCCGCTCCCTCCATCATCCCCCCCCTCGTCCCCCCCTCGTCTCCCCCTCGTCTCCCTCCATCCCTCGTCGTCTCCCTCCGTCTCCCCCTCGTCTCCCACCAAACGTCTCCCGCGACGCGCCTCGTGCTGCTGAGAAAGCTCGCGCCCATCGTGAGCGCCGCTTGGAATTCGACGCCCACAATAGCGCGGGGTCACGCCCGGGGTCGCCGAGTGCCGGTGGGGGTCGAGTTTGTCCTCCGATTAGCCCCCAAAAATGAGCTCTTGTCGAGTCACCGAGGGCTGTCCATCAGCCCTGAACCCCCTCCCCCCGCCCGCCCGCCACCCTCTCTGAGCGCCCTCGCAATGTACCCGCCGATTATCCCCTAGAGCCCCCGAGACTAACCCTGCCCCACCGCTTGGCCCGCTGGCCCTGCCAGCCAGCCCTGGCTTCTCGGAGAGGGCACACGAAGCGCGTCGCTCTAGCTGCTGCTGCTGCCGCTACTGCTGCCGCTGTTGCTGCCACTGCTGCCGCTGCTGCCACTGCTGCCGCTGCTGCTGCCGCTGCCGCCGCTGCTGCTGCCACTGCTGCTGCCACTGCTGCAATGTTGTGAAAATCTGTTATGCGTGTTTTGTTTTTGGGGGGCGAGGGGGCGAATGGTGGATTTGTGAGTGGTGATACACACACACAGATGAACGGACCGACGCACTCACGCATATACACACACACATACGGATGAACTAATACACACCTGCACACAATCACAAAGATTCCCCCGTTTCGCCCTAGCAGATATTTTTTCTGGGCACATTTTGTTAGCGAGCAGCTATGAAGGCCGGCACGGGACACCACGGGATCGGGGGTCAGCACCACGCCCGGCCGCCTTTGTCTCCCGAGTGGCGATGTTTACAAATCACACCGGGTACTCATTGGAGGCTGAGTTGACCTAGGGGAGCGGCCATCGAACTCGGGTCGCTGGATTCGTCGAGCAGAGCGCCAACCACTAAATGACCACTCCCCACCAGCACCACACACACGCACACACGCGCGTGCAAGATACTTCCAGAGAATTTGATCCTATCTCAGGGAAATTTCTCATCCACGTAATTTGAATCGGTTGCTAAAGACATGGGCCTACACTCCATCGTTAATACGTCACGATTATCCGCACTTGATAAAAAAAAACACCTTCATAACAAATTGTCCAAACTCTTCCGACTTTTCGCGTGATGGGGTGAGCGTCCGTGGGGTCTATTGAGAAATATTTGACGCCAAATGTCAGCGCTGTCGGCCAATTACTTTCTGCCATTACGCGCGCAGTCGTACACGAGGACGTCAGTCAGTGTTCAGGAAACGGCGCACGAAGCCGGCGAAGCGAGCGGTCCAGCGGATGAGACAGACGCGTGCGTGCGCGTGAACAATAACCTCGGACGTGGGGAAGATCGCGCGATCAGACGCAGCCCTTTTGCCAATCCACTGCTGGATGTGTGTCCCCTCCCCATGCCATGCGGATCGTGGGTGAGATTTACGCGACCGCACTTCACCACGCTGATCATTGCGTCTCGGTGACGATGGTGAGGTGGGGGGGGGGGGGTGTGTGAGGGGAGGGGGAGGAGCAGTAACGTGGCAGCATAGAAGTATAGTACAACAATGGATTTTGTTTAACGCGACGCTGCCTCTAGACAGTGGACTGGGCGTCAATTCTATGAGTCTCGGACGAGCATTTGATGGTGATCTCTCCTCCACTGAACCCAAGTATGGAAATCCCACATTACTATGGCGGGGACTTATCATGTACACAGCCACTGTTGGATTAAACAATGTGGTCATACTTTCATCAGCCCTGCTATAATGATTGACTGTGTGAGCCCTGAACAATGCTATCACAGGAAGAGGTAATCACAGGCAGATGGGAAGAGGAAGGTCTTGGGACAGGACTTGAACAAAGGAAGAAAGTTGTCAGCACTGCTGAACTATTATAATGTTATCAGGTAAAGGCTCGCCGAGCCGTGTAGCTCTTCTTTAGAAGTGACCTGACCATGAATGATAGCTCAGCGACGTGGGTTATCACGTGGAAATGTATAACAGCCAATTTGTCTAAACGCGTGTTTCTAAATGTAGAGGGGAAAACCGGAGGACCCAAAAAAAAATCCACATGACCCTGGGGAGAAGATACACATTCCATATATATATGCGTCAGGGTCGAGATCGAACCCACGACCTTTTGTATACCAGGCGAGGTAGTTAACATCTCGCTACCGGATGGATGGTTGAAGGGAGTTCCGGACTAAGGAGACAGCACACGAGAATGACCTTCAGATTGTGAATGGAACACTCGAACTCACGATGCAAAAAATAGAAAGACAGATGGACAAATGGATTTATGGACAAAAACATTGACAAAAGGGTGGACAAACACAGGGCAGATGGACAAAAGTATGACCAGACAGAACGTGTGGACAAATGGCTAATATTTTATTGGCAAGTGAAGTAGATGGATCAGCAGACGGATGGATAGCTTCGGAGTAGTAGATGATGGGGGAAAAAACAAGTAGACGGACAGGACAAATGGAAAACTGGAACAGATTTTTTTTGGAAGGATGGTCTAACAGACGTGTAGATGGACACATATGTGGACAACCTAACAAAAGTACCGATAGACAAATGGATGTTGGAATGGGCGGATGGACAGATGGACAAGCACACAGACCGTACAAGACAATTTCGATTCTCACGTGGCTCTCAAATTAGCAATGAAACGGGCGCACACGCACGCACGCGAAGCATTAATGGGTTCGCGCAAGCCGAGCATGAAGAAATAAGTGCTTGGGAAAAGCGATCAGACTCCGTGATCCCACCTTCAGGGGCCCCATCCCTCCCACCCCCGCCCCCCTCCTGCACCCCCTCCACCCCACCCCTTGCGAAAACCCTTTACCCCAAACCCTACCCCATGCACTCTGGCTCTTCAAAAAAAAAAAACCCCACTTCATTTATGGGGATTTCAGTGAGCCCGAGAGCTGCCCTACTTGGGAAAATGATTTAATGACCTTTTTTTTGCTTTTCATTCTTTTTACAACCCGTAAAGCCCCTCTCATTGCAAGGGTGAAGTGGTGGGGGGCGGGGGAGGGGGGTGCTAAGGGATGAGAGGAGGCGTGAGGCGATATTGGTGGAAGGGTGTTATTAAAATGCGTTCGCAAAACTGACCGAGCTCCAATTATTGGTGTTTTTGAGACGGCCTCGGTAATGGTTTATAAACGCAAGGCAAGATATCTTCACCACGATCATCAGTGTGCATACGCAGTTTCATCTTTATCAGTGAATGTGTTAATAGAGGATTGTAGAGCTTGGGCAATTGTTTGGTAGTGTGCGGGTCAGCTCTGAAGGCAGCTCCTGGTGTCTTCACAGCTGACCTGGAGTTCCTCAGCGATTGTGAAATGCTATTTTGGTATGAACGACGACGCGATATATAAAACTACAATTTTTTTTTCAATAAGCGGGCTTGGGCAGGACGTGTCATGGCTAGAATGGAGTTTGGCCGATGAATCCAGAATAACAACACAGTGGCAGCCAATGAATGAGACGTGATAATTCGGACATCCACCACAATAAATGGAGCGATTCAATCAGTTCAGAATCAAAATATCTATACTGGAGGAATCAAATGAGCTATAAAGCTCGTGTGCAAGTTATTGGGTGTATTGTTACATCGCAGGGCCGTGAGTTGTAGGGGCAGTGGCGGCTTTGGGAGGTCTTCATCCAGCAGTGGCTTGAGCATGGATGATGATGACGATGATGTAATCACTGGAAAAAAAAACGCATCCCGCATGCACTCACATCCTCGACC